>NC_079438.1:50270301-50562801 GCF_903798145.1 Danio aesculapii
AACAGAGAGCGTCTGCATGTTCGTTTTTGCACAAGGACGGCGACACAAAGATGAAGAGGGACAGAGGAGGAAATAGAAGGATGCAGATTCGTCCCGATAGGCACAAGAAAGAGTCTGTATGATGAATACAGCTGTGTGTTTGTGTGTGTGCGTGCCCATATTCAGTATGCAATTAGAGTGCTGTGTCGGCATCGCGCCGCCAGGATGCTGACACACTCATAAAAAAGCCCACAAACAGCTCAAGCGCACACACACACACACACTCACAGCTGAGGTCCAGCCAAATATAATGCAGTTTTTAGTCATATTCAAGATTCTGGGTCAGGTGTTGCCTAAATAGACGGTAACAAATGTCCTCTGAAGGACGGTAAAACATGAAATCTCCTACACAATGCAATGTAAAATGCGATTAGTTGACTGTACTTTAAAAAAGTGAGTAAAGCCATTGCTTATAAAGAGATTAGTTGACTTTACTTATAAAAGTTGATAGACATGTTGCTTTTAAATGATTCAGTAAATGAACTTTGTGCATAATTATTCAAATTTAGTCAATTTAAGTCAGTTCAAATGATTTGAAAGTAATATAAATTGCTTTATTGCTTTTGGTATTTAGATATTACATCAATAAATGTCAAAAACAGCTATTCATTTTTGAATAGATGATGAAAAAACTGTTTCCATATACATATCTAAAGAACATAGCAATTCATTGGCCTAAAAAACAATGCCAAGTTGTCAATTTATTATGCTAGCTGAATACAATTATTGATCTACTCTCTTGTATTCTGTTTGTTAAAATAAATAACATTTAATTGCTAGAATGGGAGATCGCATATCAATACACTTAACCCGTTTAATCCCTAACTTGTTTATAAATGATGTTATGCTGGATAAATTAGGTTTTATACTTGATTACAGTTGTGACTGGTGGGAAAGAGCACAGTCAGAGTATAGAGAATAGTGTATATAAATGTGATTTGTAAATGGTATCCCAAATTAACAAAACAACAAAAAAAGCATGTTTTGTATAATTTACATTGTCGTTTAAAAATGCTTAATTCTGAAATTTATTTACCAGACTGTTGAGTAACGATATCAAATGGCAAAACCATATTATTTTGATGTTTTGGACCCCTGTATATTACATTATTCATTAATTTTCCTTCGGCTTAGTTCCTTATTTATCAGGGGTCGCCACAGCGGAATGAACCACCAACTATTCCGGCATATGTTTTACGCAGTGGATGCCCTTCCAGCCACAACCCTGGCTTGGAAGGACATGCACACTGTTTTCATACTTTTTATTTTCGTCAACTCGGTTATTGTTGTCAACTCCATTATCATCAACTCTGTATTGTCGTCAACTCTGTACTATCGTCAACTCCGTTATTGTCATCAACTGCATTATTGTTGCCTACTCCGTTATTGTTGTCAACTTCGTTATCGTCAACTCTGTATTGTAGTCATCTCTGTATTGTAATCAACTCCGTTATAATTGTCAACTCTGTATTGTCGTCATCTCTGTATTACTGTCAACTGCATTTTTGTAATCAACATCGTTATTGTTGTCAACTCCATTATCGTCAACTATGTATTGTAGTCAACTCTGTATTGTAGTCAACTCTGTATTGTCGTCAACTCTGTATTGCCGTCAACTATGTTATTGTTGTCAACTTCAATATCGTCAACTCAGTACTCTGCTACCTTCAACTCTAATATTGTCATCAACTTCATTATTGTCGTCACCTCCGTTATTGTCGTCACCTCTGTTATTGTCATCAAAAACATTATAGCTTTACCCCATTATTGCCATCAACTCAAACAAGCCATGGAGTATGGCAGGGGTCACCGATCACGGTCCTGGAGGGCCGGTGTCCCTGCAGGGTTTAACTCCAACTTGCCTCAACACATGCTTGATTGTTTCAAGAATACCTAGTAAGACCTTGATTAACTTGTTCAGGTGTGTTTGATTAGGGTTGGAGCTAAAATCTGTAGGACACCGGCCCTCCAGGAACAAGTTTGGTGACCCCTGGAGTATGGAAACACCCATAAACACTCATTCACACACACACACACACACACACACACACTCATACACTACGGCCAATTTAGTTAATCCAATTGACCTCTACTGCATGTCTTTGGACTATGGGGGAAACCAGAGCACCCGGAGGAAACCCACACAAACACAGGGAGAACATGCAAACTCCACACAGAAATGCCAACTGACCCGGCCGTGACTCGATCCAGCCATTCTTGCTGTGAGTCAACAGTGCTAACCACTGAGCCACCGTGCTGCCCCTATACTCCATTATATGAAAGCATTTTTCATTATATTTCCAAAAATGTCACATTATTATTGCCACCAGAATGCTGATGTGCTCATAAAACCACCACAGCCTGCTCAAATCCACACACAGCAGAGGGCCGGGCCGTATAATGGAGTTTGCAGTCATATTCACGACTCAGATCGAATTTTTTCAAAACTGAGGGGAACAAATGTCCCATCAAGGACAGTAAAAACCTGTAATCACCTACACTAGAGAGAAGCAAACAGCCCCCGTGAGGAAAGCAGCATAGTAAACAGACTAAATAATGTCTGAATGGAGGATAAAAAAAATGTCATTATCTCAGTATAAAAACAACAGAAGTCGATGGAAAGTCCCCACAACAAATAAAGGCCATTAAAAGTGCAATTTCGCAGCTATTTAGCTCTGATTCAGTGTCCTTGACCGGATATGAGCACTTTTACAGCTCTCACCCACACACCCTTCTGATGAAATATAGATGGAGAACGTGAAAAAACACATGTGAGTCAATGGAAAGCCAGACAAATGAGTGAAGATGTGCTTGATGTGGTGGTTTCGGATAGAATCAGTCATCTGGGTTAAAAGGAAACACTTCAATTGATGCATTGATACAGTACTTAAAGGTAGTAGTTTAACCAAACTGCACTGACGTGACTTTCTTCTGAACACAAAAGTAGATTATCTGAAAAATGTCTGTTTCTGTTCATACACAATAGAAATTGAATGTGACATTTAACTGATTGCTGTTGTATTTTATGAACAAAACCAGTGTTTAGAAGATACTCTGTTACAAAAAATCAAGTGTTTTGCATTTATTTACGGTTGTGAATTGCATTATGAGAGCTTGATCTCTGCTCTGTCGACTTTTGATGTTGAAAATTCAACTTTGCAGTTTAACAAAGTTACTTTTGTTGACATTTTAGTAGCTTGGAATTATATAAAGTATAAGAAATTATATTATAGAGGAATAAGTCTGTAAAATAACAAAAAATGTACTGGCAGTTTATTACAAGGCTTTTGTACTGTAGTAACAACACCAACCCAGACAATATATCACTTTAAACTAATAAAAATAATAATAAAAGTCCCTTTTTTAACTTTTCAAAGATAAAAGTTGTTGGAGGATGTGGTGGGGAGAGCGTGGCCGAACACCCGAAAGGGGGAGAGAGAGAGTGTAGACACCGGCGGCTGGTCAGTAGCCCAATCAGAAATAATTAATAACACCTGCTTTCTTTAGTGATTGGGTCGGAGAGACGCCTTCTTAAGGGAGCGAGAGAGACCAGTCGGGAGAGAGAGAGCGAAGCAACAACCACCACATTGAGGAGCTTGTTGTTGATCCCTTAAAGAAATAAAAATAAAGAAATCTTGTCACTACCTTACGCCGACCCTGTCTTCTTCTTCCCTCACAAAGAACCGTACAACAGAGGAATATTCTAGGTGCCATAATGCAATGCAAAAGCATAAATAATCAGGGAAAAATAAAAATAAAAACACAAAATATGGAAAACTGATAATTTACAGATATTTTTTTACAGTGTATTTTAAAGCATTTTAAAAATGTCTGTATTTTTCTGTCCATACAGTGATGGTGCTTTGTGTTTTATTGATTTTAATTACAGCATAGTCTATAGTATGTGTGTGTGTATATAAATAAATATATATATATATATATATATATATATATATATATATATATATATATATATATATATATATATATATATATATATATATATATATATATATATATATATATATATATTTATATATATACTCTTCTTTTTTTTTGACTATTTTTATATTCTGTCCATAAAATATAAGTCACTAACTTTCATTATATAGACAAACAACACTGATACATGTTTCAAAATCTATTTCTTTCTTACCGAGTCTTTAGAAGAAATATTGAATGTCTTCCTTTTTGAAAAATAAGTGAAATAGAAGCTAAGTGGAGTTTTCTAAACTAATTTCAAGAGGATCATGTAATATTCACGTAAGCACTGAATATTTGCGACACTAATTTACGACTAGTAGAGGAGTTTGCTATTCATGTTTAACCTGTAATACGGCAGCACATTGTGTGGATTAAAGCTGGAAGTTGTTGGTATTCCCTGTCTGTCTCCTTATTTAAGGACGGCACGCCCCGTGAAACAAATAATACTAAACACAGAACAAGACAGATCACATGTTATGATTGATCGAGGCTGATCCAGCATCTCAGTAATTGTTAAACCAATCAGGTGAATGCTAGCCTTCAATAAATAGCCCGGTTTGTTTTACTTCCAGTATCTTCATTTTTTGAAGAATTCACCCATCCACCCCATCTCCCCCTTTCCTCCTTTATCAAAGGGAGCTCTCGAGACCTTTCTGATCTTGGACGTTTCTATGCTATACGACAAGGCACAGTTATCTCTGAGCTCAGGGTTCTCTCCTAGGACAGCATGCCAAACCTGCAATCAGTATCAAGCAATAGCTAAGTGTGAACTGTTGAATGGGGTCCAAAAAAAAAAAAATAATCACATGACAAAAATGGAGATATCTTAAAAATAACTTATTTTGTAATGGACAAAAACAACAACAAGCCTTGTGAAGATATTTTGATGATGAAGCAGTCTCACAAACTTTCATTATACAGACAAAATGGTGGAAAAATACACTCATCAAATAGGCTCATTTGTGTTTCTCAGAAGAAGAAAAGCCGAGGTTTGGAAAGAAAGGATAGTTCACCCTAAAATGACAATTTACTCATTATTTACTTATCCTAGAGTGGTTCCAAATCTTTAAGAGTTTCTTTCTCCTGTGGAATACTAAAGAAGATATGTTTAACCATTGTCTTCCATAGTAAGGAAAACAAATACTATGGAAGTCCAAACTGTCTTCAAAATATCTTCTTTTGTCTTCAACAGAATAAATATCTTGGAACAGGTTAAGGGTGAGTAAATGATGACAGAATGTTCAGTTTTGGGTGAACTATACCTTTAATAACATTGATGTAGAAGCACACAACCCTGACTGCAAGCCCAAACTTAACATAAACTATACACCTATCCTTCAAATCCAAATAGTCGATTAGAATACTGTTCCAGGATCAACATATATGTAGTAAGGAAAACGAACACTGGAAGTCAATGGTTACCGATTTTCAACCTTTTTATAAAGAAGAAACTCAGGTTTGTGACAAGTAAAGTGTCACTAAAAGATATTTTAGTTTTGGGTGAACTGTCCCTTTAAGAACATGCACACACACACAACCATTTCCCAGTAATTGTTAGTGCTCTTTCATATCTGTAAAAGAGGATTAGGAGGTTACAACAGTGTTGAAGGGATCTGACAAAAGAGCTTATTGCAATCCAAACACACACATCGGCTCACAGGTGAATGGGAAAGATCATCCTGCGCTTGTTTTGTGCACACTGAGTCACGGGATCTCATTTAAAGTTCCCACACACTTCCAACTGATTGAGCAACTTTAAACTGTTCGATCAGATTACGAAAATATCAAGCAGAAAGTTTAATTGCTTAACTTTTTACTGTGCTGAAAAGAAATATTCACGCTCTATTGTAATTCAACAAATAACCAACAAATAATTAGAGGATTAAATGCTCAAGCAAAAGAAAAATGGGAAAATTATAATAAAGTTAATCAGAGAAAGTAGACAATCTTTAGAGATGTCTGTGTCTGGTGGGACACACACACACATTGCTTATTAATTGTTATTTAATGAAGTTACCTATAAATTCATTTTAAATATTGAACTCTTAGTGCAAAGTTAATTTAAACCGTAAAAAAGCTGAAGCCTCAGCTCTTTCCACAAAATATATGATAAAAGTACAGGATTCAACTATAATGTTTTTGTGTTTCTTATTTTTTATAATGTACATTGAAATAAATGGCATATATTGTGTGGTACTGTTGGTATAATGGTACAGTTCAGTTAAAATGATAAAATTAAAAAAAATTTAATTAAATTAATAATTAAATAAAACAATTAAGTTAAATAAATAAATGTAATTATTAAACAAAAAATAATAATTAAATTAAATTATAAAATTAAATTAAATTATACAATTAAAATAAATAATTAAATTAAATTACTAGTTAGTGGTTAGATGTTAATGATATTTTAGGTGCCAATATCATACTTTCTTAAGACCATACACCCCAATAATTTTCATTATGGAAGTCAATGGCATTTAAAATTTAAAACTTGATTTTGGTGTAGGGTTGCCATGAATCTGGAATTCAGTACCAATCGATACTGAAATTTTAAAGGCGTCCATTTCCCGCGTTCTTAAACACCGCTGATTTGCCATTGTGTTCATATGGTCAACAGAAATAACTGTGATTGGCTGTGAAGGTCATCAGTTCACAGAACTCACCGCTGTTTACTGAGTGTAACCACAGATACAGGGACACTGAAGCGTTTTAAAGCCGCGATTCATCAGCGGATCGCTCATATGTCAGTTTAAAGACAGATCAGCTGATTGACATGACTTTAAAACACTTCAGTGTCCCTGTATCTGTGGTTACACTCTGTAAACAGTGGTGAGTTCGGTGAACTGATGACCTTCACAGTCAATCGTAGTCTTTTCTGTTGAGCATGTGAACACAATGGTAAATCTGTTTAAGAACACACTCAACAGCGCTCAAAGTTTCACAGAAAATGGATTTTTAAAATTTCAGTACCGATTGATACCGAATTCCAGTATCGTGACAACACTAATTTTGGGGTCATTTGTATAACCCATTTTGTACAAGTAAAAATGAACAATTAGCATATTTTGGTCATTCGTTCATAACACAGTAGCAGCTTTTTGGGGACCTGAAAATGTAAGCATTTACAAACAAGGTTTAAAATGGAATTTGACAACAATACCATGATAAGTTTCTCGTATACAACAAAAAGACAGCTATTTTCTGCAAACAGTGACATTATGTGCAGAAGATGTTACCTAATGCTATCCTGGAATGCAAATAATGCAGCATTTTAGTCATTTTGAGTGAACGGATAAGCGAATCGTAAAACAAGCAATATGTTACCCTCTAAAGCCACTACTTATAATGTTTCCAAAGTGATTTATACTCCTGCCACAATAATGCAAAGTCATTGAATCGTTCTCGTGCACTTTTATTAATTACTCAGCATGTCATGTTAATTAAATTTCATTTGTAATCATTTCAGAGCTTCTTTTTTTTTTATAAGTGGGAAGTGGTACAAAATCAGTTTGTGTTTTCACGTGTCAGCTGGAATCTGATGGCCTCTATTCATCTAAATAGAGCTCTGTCATTTTTATTGACTAAAACATCCTTTTTATTACTGTAAATGTGGTTTTATGGCCCGACTTATGGTGTTTTTGTGCTCTCAGCGGTTGTAAGCGAACTGATGTGTTTTAGAGTATGTTACGGGTAGATCGAGACTGATTAATCCTCCAGTATATCATAATCCGTGGCTGATGGATGGCTGCAGATATGAAACTGTGTGATCATGGAGGAAACAGAGCCTGCTGGGAAAGAGCAGCGCAAGGTCATGTGTGCAAGCTGAAGCGCTTCATAATCCAGCGTTTTACAGTTTTAAAAGGGGACATGTTGTGCCCCTTTTCATGAGATGTAAAAATAAATCTCTGGCATCCCAGGAATGTGTCTGTATCATTTTAGCTAGAAAAAAACCCAACTGGTCATATAATATAGCTAGTCAAATGTGCTGCTATTTGAGAGTGAGTTTAAACATCATTTTTTGTGTGTGTCTCTTTAAATGCAAATGAGCTTCTGCATTTAAAAAGAGGGCGGAGACTTTATATGCTATTCTGAAACTCCAGAAACAACAAAACAAGTGCATTTCATAGATTCAAGATGTCAGAAATGTCCAGAAGCAGATTAAAGTCTTACATGTTACTGCAAAAAACCCAAAAGGTCATATTATATAGCTAGTCAAACGTGCTGCTATTTGGGAGTGAGCATAAACACCATTTTGGTGTGTGTCTCTTTAAATGCAAATGAGCTGCTGCCTTCCAGAAGAGGGCGGAGACTTTATATGCTATTCTGACACTCCAGAAACAACAAAACAAGTGCATTTCATACATCAAAGCCTTGCATGTTACTGAAGCAGAGCGTTTCTCAATGCTTAGTGGATAAATATATGTAGTTGTTGTGTAGTTAAGTTGATAAAAACTCATTAACTACCTCTTCCAATGTTCCAACATTACACTGCACTCTCATTTGTACCTAAAGGGTCCATATTAATACCTCAAGGGTACATATTAGTGCTAAAAAAGTACAAATGTTTACTGTTTGAGCTAACATACACCTTTGAGGTACCAATATGGACCCTTTAAGTACAAACGTGTCCCTTTTAGAAAGGTACCACCCCAGTGACAGCTCTTGTACTGTTATTTCTAAGTGTGTGTTAGTACAATTCTCTTTTCTTTACAAACAAAAAGACAAACGGTAACCTGGCTATACAGTGCATAACAATTGTACACTAAATATATCTGTAAAAAGGCCAATGTCCCCCACTGGGCCACAAACCTCAGCTGAGTGAAAAATTAGCATGGAGCATCCCGGGAACGACCCCAACACACTGACGCATACTGAGATGCACAAACACATGCCTGCACAAAAAACTCCCGGGCTGCAACAATATTTTCCGCCATCTCATGACCATCTATATCACACCGGGGTGGGCTTTATGTTGTGCCGTACAGTTTACTTTATTATATTCCAAAAGACGTTATATAGCATTCACCATGTTCTAACGTTAATTTTGGTAATGCGGTGAATTTACAAAAGAAAGATTTTCTGCACTGAAACTATAATCTAATTTGCAATAAAATAAACATCTCAGTTATATTATGTCAAATCAACAAGTCGGTAAATGGTGCATTCGCATTATGTAACGTCTCATTCAAACTGATATAAAAGCCAATTCAAGCCAAATCCTTTGTGAAAAAGATAACACAAGGCATAGCTATACTTAATGGTTGTCTGGAAGCATGAGACTAGTTCAACCCTATTGAACATAACAGCAAATCTGCCTAAAAGTATCAGCATGACCTCTTTGTAAACACTTTCATGCTCCTAAAATTCATCTGACTCCAAACCATGGCACAGCTGGAAATACACACTACCAATCAAACATTGCACACATCCACACAAATACCTTTTCTGTATTTTGTAACTCATGTTTTTTTAAGTTTATGCTTTTGCATTGTATTATTGGTCCTTGGTCCGTCCTCCAACAGCTTTTGATGTTGAAAATGTGACTTTAATTCACATTTTAATAGTTTGATTTCATCTATTTTCTATATTGGTGGTGTATATTTGTTATGGAAGCAGACGAACAAACAGGGTGAGTAAATATTAAACGGTATTTATTTTAACAGCAGAGCAACAGCAGGAGGACAATGGGAAAGTGAATGAAGTTCTGGTTGATAGTATATTCCTTCTCTGAAGCAGGACGGATGACAGACACTGAGGAAGACCGAATGCACACACCAGATGGATTGTGGGGAAGACAGACTGACGAAACACTCAACTCTGACAGGACACGGGGAACGCTGGACAAACTGGAAGTAAACAGAGAACAGGTAAGTATCAAATGCTGAGTAAGAGGATAGTGAATACCAGGAGGGTACTCTCTATGAGTCCGCTTCGTAGAAACGAGACCGGACAATGACTGAAGTGAGGTGTGTGCTTATATAGTGTGTTTGAGTGATTGGGTGCAGCTGTGCATGATTAGAACTCCGGTGATGATGGGCGCTGTGTGGAATTGGTGGAAGAGCCTGGCCAATCCGTGACATTACCCCCCTCCCCAGGGCCCGCTCCTGAGGGCCTAAACCTCCGGCGCCGTGGTGGTCTACCTCGTCCGCGAGGTGCTGGGAACTCGGGGTGATTGGAGTGGAACTCCTCCATAAGTGCGGGATCTAAGATGTCGGATCTGGGGACCCACGACCTCTCCTCTGGTCCATATCCCTCCCAGTCAACGAGGTATTCTAGTTGACCACCACGACGCCGGGACCGTAGAATGTCCTTGACTGTGTAGACGGAACCCTCTTCCAACATCAGTGGGGGAGGGGGTTCCTCTTCGTGGCCAGGCTCTGTGGAGGGAATCAGAGGGTTGTGATAGGGTTTAAGTAGTGATACGTGGAATGTAGGATGGATTCTGTACTGAGGTGGTAGTTGTAGCTTGTAGGTGACGGGGTTGACCTGTTCCAGGATGGTGAAGGGACCAACAAATCTGGGACTAAGTTTTTTGGAGGGCAGTCGTAAGCGGATGTCCCTGGTGGAGAGCCAAACCTTCTGCCCGGGATTATAGACAGGCCCTGTAATCCTCCTCCTGTCTGACACTTCCTTAGCTCTACGAACTGCCCTCTGAAGGTGGTGATGTGACTCGTCCCAGACCCTCTCGCTTTCCCGAAACCAGTAATCCACTGCTGGTACATCTGAGGGTTCGCCATCCCAGGGAAAGAGTGGAGGTTGAAATCCTAGGATACACTGGAATGGCGTTAGTCCTGTGGTGGGTTGTCGCAATGAATTCTGGGCGTATTCTGCCCAGCCCAGAAACTGGTTCCAGGAATTCTGGTGACCGTGACAGAAGGTCCTGAGGAACCGTCCCACTTCCTGAATCTTCCTCTCCGTCTGGCCGTTGGTTTGAGGATGATATCCAGACGAGAGGCTGACAGTCACACCTAGGAGTTTGAAGAATGCTTTCCATAGTCTGGAAATAAATTGAGGACCTCGGTCCGAGACTATATCTTCTGGGAGTCCAAAACATCGAAAGACATGGTTAAAAAGATTTTCTGCTGTTTCTAGGGCCGTGGGAAGACCTTTCAGGGGAATCAGACGACAGAATTTTGAGAATCGATCTACTATGACCAGGATGCAGGTATTACCATCGGAGGAAGGAAGGTCCGTCATAAAATCTACTCCTAGGTGTGACCAGGGACGGTTCGGGATGGGCAAGGGATGGAGTTTTCCTGCAGGTAGATGTCGAGGACTCTTCGATATGGCACATTCTCTGCAGCCTTGTACATACCTTCTCACATCCCTAGCCATGTCCGGCCACCAAAAGCGTTGGGATAGCAGCGAGAGGGTATTGTTGGCCCCGGGATGTCCAGTGCCCAGAGATGTGTGACTAGAATGGATGAGATCTACCCGTTGATTTTCAGGGACAAATCGCCGATTAGGGGGACAGCCCGGCGGAGGTATGGGGTCAGGAGTGGCGATGGCTGGAGGAGCAGACCATTGGATGGGGCAGATTTCAATGTGTTCTGGAAGGATCTTGGCCGGGATTTCAGTGGTTTCTTGCTGATCATGAATTCTGGAAAGTGCGTCTGCTCTGATATTTTTTGATCCTGGTCGATAGGATATTGAAAAATGAAATCTGGAAAAGAACAATGACCAACGGGCCTGACGAGGACAGAGTCTTTTAGCATCTTTGAGATATTGTAGGTTTTTATGGTCTGTGATCACCTGGAAGGGATGTTTGGCCCCCTCCAACCAGTGTCGCCACTCCTCCAAGGCGAGCTTGATGGCGAGAAGTTCTCGGTTCCCGATGTCATAATTCCTTTCCGCCGGGCTAAGCTTCCGGGAGAAATAGGCACATGGATGGAGTAACTTGGGAGTACCGTGGGACTGTGAAAGGATGGCTCCCACTCCAGTGGTTGATGCATCCACTTCAACCACGAAAGGCAGGTCAGGATCTGGGTGAGTCAGGAGTGGAGCTTGAGTGAAGGAATCTTTGAGACTTTGGAAGGCTGCGGCGGCTTCAGGAGGCCAGGATAATTTCTTGGGTTTAGCTTTGAGGAGGTTGGTGAGAGGAGCGGTAATGATACTGTAGTTCTGAATGAAACGTCGATAGAAATTTGCAAACCCTAGGAATCGTTGAAGTTCTTTTATGGTCTTGGGTTCTGGCCAGGAGATAACTGAAGTGACCTTCCTCTCGTCCATACGAACCCCTTCTTGATCTATTATGTATCCCAGAAACTGCACAGATGGTAAGTGGAATGAGCATTTTTCAGCTTTGAGATATAATTTGTGTTTCCGGAGGGTTTGCAGGACCTCCGCAACATGGTGGCGATGTTCGGCCTCACTCCGGGAGTAAATCAGGATATCATCTATGTAGACAATGACGAAGAGATGGAGGAACTCCCGGAGGACTTCATGGATGAAATTTTGGAATACGGAGGGGGCGTTGACCAGACCATAGGGCATGACCAGATACTCGTAGTGCCCAGTAGGGGTCACAAACCCCGTCTTCCATTCGTCCCCCTCGCGTATTCGTACCAGGTTGTATGCGCTGCGGAGGTCCAACTTGGTGAATATCCGGGCCGATCGGAGTTGTTCCAGGGCCGCAGGGACGAGAGGAAGTGGGTACCTGAATTTGACTGTTCCTTGGTTGAGCGTTCGGTAATCGATGCATGGCCGCAAACCTCCATCCTTCTTAGCCACAAAGAAAAAACTTGATGCCGCAGGTGAGGTGGAAGGGCGGATATACCCCTGACTCAGAGCCTCCTGAATGTACTCCTCCATGGCCTTAGTCTCCGGAAGGGACAACGGATAGATCCTACCTCTGGGCATTGGAGCATCAGGAATCAGGTCTATGGCGCAGTCCCATGGCCGATGTGGAGGTAGCTGGGAAGCTCTCTTGGGGCAAAATACGTCCTCGTATGAGGAGTAGATCTTCGGGATCTGAATGGATCGTTTCTCGACTGGACTTTCGACAGAGGTGACGTAGACCGGAAGGGGTCGTTGAGGTTGTAAAGGTAGATCGGGAAAACAGCTTGACATACATTCTTTACCCCATTTCTTTATTTCTCCGGTACCCCAAGAGAGGATGGGATCGTGCTTCACCAGCCACGGGCGCCCTAGGATGATGTCCATGGTGGCACCCTCCAGAACCAGGAATTGAATCTCCTCCTTGTGAAGCAATCCAACTTGGAGATTGATGGATTCACATTTACGATGTATACGTGCCTGGGAAGTGATATCGTTGGTTATGGGTTGAATCTGGTAGATGTGCTTCGAGGCTTCGGTGCGGAGCTGGAGGTGGCGACAGAGGGCGTACGAGATGAAGTTTCCAGCTGAACCGGAGTCGATAAGGGCCGTAGCTGCAACAGAGAGAGAGTGGGTAGTTAACTGAACATTGGTGGTGAGGGGGTGCATTTTCTCAATGGTAGAACTGAACACACTCACCAAGGAGCGAATGGGACGGATGGGACAGTTCAGTCTGGCATGTCCTTCGGCACCACAGTACATACACAGACCCCGGTTCAGCCTCCTCTGTCGCTCAGTGGTTGTGAGTCTACCAGATTCAATAATCATGGGTTCTGGTTCGGGAGGGGCCACGGGCTCTGACGGACGGAGGAGTGCTTGAGGGACTGGTTCAGGATCATGTTGGTAGATTTTCAAACGATCAGAACATCGAAGAGAACGTTGGATAAATTTTTCCAAACCCATAGTATCGTCTAAGGCTGCTAACTGTATTCGAAGGTGGGGTGCCAATCCGAACCGGTAAGTAGTAAGGAGAGATCGCTCATTCCAGCCGCTAGCAGCAGCCAGAGTACGAAATTGGAGGGCATAGTCCTGTGTGGACATGGCTCCTTGTTTTAGGTGGTATAATTGCTCTCCAGCTGCCACTTCTCCATCCTCACGACCAAAGACCTCTTTAAAATACTTCGTGAATGTATGAATGGAATTCGTTACCGGTCCAGCTTGCTGCCAGATGGTCTCAGCCCACCGGAGAGCGGATCCAGAGAGAAGGGAGATAATGAAAGCAATCTTCGACCGATCTGTGGGATATAAATCAGGTTGCATAGTGAATACAAGAGAACATTGTAAAAGGAATCCATTGCACTCCTCCGCGCCGCCAGAGTAGGGCGCTGGTCGAGCCATGGGACTGGATGAGTGGGTGGACGGCGAAGAAGTGCTCGGTGCTGGTGGTGCTTCGGGAAGTGGTGCAGATGGTAGAAGGACTCTCTTCAGCGAGTCCACCAACTCCTGAATGGGATCGTGAGTGCTCATGCTGTTGATTGTAGTGGGTCCGGTCTTCTGTTATGGAAGCAGACGAACAAACAGGGTGAGTAAATATTAAACGGTATTTATTTTAACAGCAGAGCAACAGCAGGAGGACAATGGGAAAGTGAATGAAGTTCTGGTTGATAGTATATTCCTTCTCTGAAGCAGGACGGATGACAGACACTGAGGAAGACCGAATGCACACACCAGATGGATTGTGGGGAAGACAGACTGACGAAACACTCAACTCTGACAGGACACGGGGAACGCTGGACAAACTGGAAGTAAACAGAGAACAGGTAAGTATCAAATGCTGAGTAAGAGGATAGTGAATACCAGGAGGGTACTCTCTATGAGTCCGCTTCGTAGAAACGAGACCGGACAATGACTGAAGTGAGGTGTGTGCTTATATAGTGTGTTTGAGTGATTGGGTGCAGCTGTGCATGATTAGAACTCCGGTGATGATGGGCGCTGTGTGGAATTGGTGGAAGAGCCTGGCCAATCCGTGACAATATTCTGGTACAAAAACCTGGTTATAAACTACCAGTAGTTTTCCTGTTATTCTACAAACTTATTTTCAGTATATCAGAGCAAGAAGTACTGGCATTAAACCATCTTTCAGAAAAAAGCATTGAACTGACCATTTTTGATAGAACAGTCTAGCTTAATATATATATTTTGCACAAGTTTAAACATTTTACTGACACTCTTGGACACATTTCCATTAATAATGAAATCAGATATCAGCAGTCAATGGAAACTTTTATGTTTGTAGGTACTTTCAACAACAGAACATTCAGGTACAGGCATTAGCTATTCCTCTATTTTTATGTGCATTTTAGATATGCACATAAAAAAATGGTTGATGGAAATGCCATAATGCACATACGTTTTGAAAATGCTAATAAAAAATGTAAGCGCAAAACTGAGTAGGATAAACTTTTTATTCGATAAGAAAAGATGCGCATAAACTGAGATGGAAACACTTTTACCGAACAAATTCCAGTATGCGCATTAAAAAAGGTCATGTGATTTTGTTATTAGAGATCATGTGATGATAAAAATAGTGCTTAAATGGAGAAACCAGCAGGCTGAGCACATTGTAAAACATCTGAAATGTTGTTTTGGTCATTCTAAAATGCCTTTATCATTCCAGTATTAGTGTTATTATATTATTACCTCCAGAATTAAGATTGTGCTCTGTGTCTCATGCCTTTAAATTCCACCATGCGTTCATGGCATGTCGGCATTGTTATCTGAGGCGCAAATTATTTAATAAATAAAGAAAAGATTCACGCAGCTTCTCCTACCACAGCAAATTACGTTTCTACTTTTGAAATTTGGCGCCAGTTAATCAGGAAGTGACGATTTTTTTCTCTTTGATTCGAAACGCCGCTTTATTCGTACATCTTTTATGCAATATTCCTGTTTTGTGCATACATTTAATTTGCATCTTTAAATAGAAACATAGCTAATGCAGATCAAAATTGTAAAGCTGCTACAGCGAGTAAACAAATTCGGTGAACTGCTGCATTGGTGCTGTGGGTGGAAACGTGCAGATTAATAGTCACTAGTAGAGTCAAATCTTTTCCACATGCTTGTAGAAAAAGGCTTTCCAAAACAAAATTAATAGGTTGTCCTTTTTAAGTATTCTTGGTTGGTAGAAGCACCGGGGACCCAATTATAGCACTAAAACAATGCAAAAGTTTGGTTTTCATATGTCTGCATATATACAGATATTGTGTTATATGATAATTAGAGTCCAGTTCATTGGTTTTTAAACTCTGTTTGTTGACGAGTTTAGAAGGATAAAATGTTCTTGCTTTGCTCATTTAGTCCTCTGATTTCCCTCAGGGCTAAACAAGATCTCTGCGTGCTCGATCTCTTTTCGTTTTTCCTAGCTCTTTGAAATAATATATGGCCGTTTGATCCTCATCTATCAGCTGAGGGACGTTTCATCAACGTGTACCCCCTCAGATGTTCGCAGATTAATATTCATAACGCTGCCCACTACATGGTTCATCTCAAAACAATAGGCAACTGTCTGATGAAGCGGGTGAGATGGAGGTCAGGGAGCGCTGTGTTTTCAGCATATGGGAAATTATTGCAGGTGTGCGTCCAATGGACCGCCAATTTAATAACAGCAGCGTCCACCTGGATACAGGCGGGATCATTTAAGTGCACATTCACTCAATCTTATATGAAATCGCACAATTCAAAGTTAAAAAAAATCCCACATCTCAAACTGATGGCAAGGTGGCTCAATGGTTAGCACTGTCGCTCACAGCAAGAAGGTCACTGGTTCAAGTCCTGGCTGGGTGAGTTGGCATTTCTGTGTGCAGTTTGCATGTTCTCCCCACGTTCATGTGTGTTTCCGGTGCTCCTGTTTCCCCACAGTCCAAAGACATGCGGTACAGGTATATTGGGTAAACAAAATTTTCCATAGTGTATGAGTGTGTATGTGAATGCAAGAGTTTATAGGTACTTTCCTGTACTGGGTTGCGGCTGAAAGCATAAAACATATGCTGGAATAGTTGGTTAATTCTGCCGTGGCGACCCCTGATAAATAAGGAAAGGAAAATGAATGAATGAATGCATGATATCCCAAATTAGGTGCGTTTCTATCAAGTTGTTAGAGTGGCCGACTGCAGTATTGGTAACCTAGGAACCAACAGTAAACAAGACAAGCATAATAGAGTCACATGGGTGAAATGTCCGCTATGTCAGAGTTTATTCGGTAAATGCTTTTCCATCTCCCATTATTCAAACTAACCCATTTTTACACCAGTCAAGGTGAGAATTAAGGGTGAAATTATGCAAAATTTGGTGTTTCCGACACTTGTTTCTCATGTGATAGTTCAAAACACGCATTAATACAGGGCATTGAAAACCCAGCTACCCTTTGAGTGTAATGCGTTAGCTTAGGTAAGTTTTTAATTAAATTTTATAAATACTTTTATTCAGCAAAGATGCATTCGATTGATCAAAAGTAACAGTAATTTTCATAAACTAGTCAACAGCTATCAGGATATTTGTGCATCAAAAAACAGTCAACTGTCTGACACCGTACAATGAGGTGAAATCTACACCATATTTTCATTAATGCGCTTAGAATGTTTGTGGTTTCTAAGGTTGTGGATTACAGGAAATAATGTTGTAAAATATGATCATACATGACATGTGAAGGATGTAAAGCGTCATTTGACAACAAACACAATGCAAACATTTTATTTTTGGCATCGAAACCTGGCTCATATTGAGTCTACACACTTTTTTTACATATTCGAAAGCTGATCTCAGAGGAAAAGTCAAAACATGAAACGGTGAGAACCGTGCAAAACCTGAATTACAGGATTTCAGATTCTGTGGGTGTTTTTTACAGCCACATAAACAAAACTGCATTGAAGGATTACTTGATCATACACTGGAAAAATGATTCATTGGATTTATAAATTTCTTTTAAGGTAAGTGGTTGCAAATTTTAAACAAAATAAAAAACAAAACAAATGAAGTTGAACATTATTCAATTCAGCACATATAAACAGTTTGCAATCACTTACCTTAAAGGGCACCTATTTTACCCCTTTTTCAAGATTTATAATAAATCTTTTGTGTCTCCAGAATATGTTTCTAAAGTTTCAGCTCAAAACATCCATCAGATTATTTATTAGACCTTTCGGAATGTTAACATTTTCTGCTCTGAATACACGATGTAGCTGTTTTTGTGGCCTGTGCCTTTAATGCTAGCTCAATCTCCAGTAGCGTCAGATAAACAGCACAGTGACAGACATGAAGGAAGCAGATCTCACATAATGTTTGTAAGAAATACTACAGTAAAAACTTTCCCAATGATTATTTGATGTATTTGTTATGGAGTTAATTCAAGCCTTTCTGCAATGATAAGTCACACGCAGTGTCGTTACACAGCGTGCGTGTTTAACTTTGCACTGTTTTTGCAAGGCAAATGTGACAGTACATGTTAACATCCACTGCTTTATGGATATCAGTTACGTTAACGTACAAAATAAACCTGATTTAACGTCCACAAACCAGGATTGAAGCGTCTTCTTTTATAATTGTACTGACACGTAGCTGTGTTGATGAATTACAGCTATTTTACTGTCTTTAACTCACTTTATTACAAACATGCACTGTTTTAAAAACATTTTAAACTTGTAAAACTCATTCTTGATCACATTTGATGATGATTGATGATCACAGAGCGCTGAACAGATCTTTTAAATCCTGGTTTCTTTGTGCACGTCGTGTCTTGTTGATATGATTATACATGTTACAATGGAGACATGTTAATATGCGGCTGTCAATCAATTCGGTGGGCGGGGAAAACCGCACTCCTACTTCACGTTGAGGTGGGCCTTAAAATGGGAGGGATTTAGATCCTATTTTAACTTCAGGAAGTTTAAAAAAAGAGACTTATTGTGTTTATATCACTTAAATATGACTGTGGACACACTATACCTGCACAGTTCTGTACAAACAGCTTACAAAAGAAGATTTTCATCATAGGTGCCTTTAAAAAAATTCAGTAAATCCAATGAATCATTTTTCTTCAGTGTAGCCTATATGAGACAGAGATAATCTGGCATGCAGACGCGAGGGATTTGATCATTTTTCTGAAACGTCCAATTAAAATCACATAAACTCATCTCTCGTTATCACTCACACGCTAATGACAAACCCTCGGGTTGTCGACCCCATGAACCAAACTGTCTCTTACTCGTCCAGTGCTCCCTCATTAACACATCGTCTCTGTTCCTTCGTTACTCTCGTTTTCCTTTCATCCTCATTCCCAGCGGTCTCCGTTTCAATTCGGTTCCCTTATACCTCCAGGCGGATTAAACAAACCGACATCAGACGCTCTGAGAACGCGGTGCACTTACAGGCATTAACACACTCTAAAACAATACTCTCTTGTGAGCGCCAACACGTATGACTCTTAACAGCACAAACACACACTATAAGTCCAGATAATGTTACATGAAGTGAACCAATGCGCTACTAAATCTGTCAGTCTTGGTCGTGGCACAGAGACGGCTTTCATAGCAGGCACCATTTCAGCCTTGCCAGTCATTAGCTTTCATGTAGTGTTATTTCAGCAGTGCCGGTCACTCACCGCTGAGGGACAAACTGTAGAAAACTATTACATTACTGTCAGTTACAACATGGCAGAGCGTCTACGTATGAATTACCATGCTTAAATTATTCATCGATTGATTCCGATGTGTGTGTGTGTGTGTGTGATTTGAGGCAGCGAGTTGGATTAAATGCATTGTTTATATGGAGATTTGTTGGATGGCTTTCATGGCTTTGCATTATTAAAGAATTAGCCTTTTACTGAGGGCATCCATTCAGATAAATGTGCGGCTGTTGGGATTGGTTGTTTTTTTTTTGTTGTTTTTTTTTTTGCTGCTGGTCTCTGATTGGCTGTTGTCTCTGTCTTTGTTTTTATTGCAGTTATGAGGAGGAATCCATTCGCAGCGGAGGGCTGCTGTCGGAAAGGCTCCAGAAACGCCCTACAGGAGCTGTACAACCCCACACAGGTACTAGAACCAATTTGTTGCAATATAAAAGGCAGATATGATTTTAAAATAGGTTGTAAAATGAGTTTTAGTGTTAAAAAGTAGTTTTAGTGTTAAAATATAAATATTAAAATATTTTATTCTGCTATCGAGATACTTCACAGTTTAACACTGAGGTTTAGGGCCCCATCATACATCTGGGGCGCAAGAAGTGTTTGGTGTGATTTGTTGCTATTTTGAGACCAGCGCAACCCTAATTTTCATGTTCTGTGCCACATTGTTTAAATAGCAAATCCATTTCTTTATCCTCACGCTGCAGATGCTCTGTTTCACTGTTTTCTCGTTTTTCTGCTTACAAAGTCCTCCATGTAAATAGCAAATGCACCATGGCACAACGCAACTGACTCTTAAAGGGAATGGGAGATGAGACTCTGATAGGTTTAATGCACGTTATTCTCAAAACACACCCATAACTCATTAGGAGAATAAGCATAACCCTGTTAGGCCATGCGCCTGGGTGCAGAGCGTATTTTTACATCCTTAATATAGCAAAAAAAGGAAATTCAGACATGCCTTTAATGCTTTTGCGCCATGCGCTGTAGACTTTGCGCATAGATCGTTTAAATAGAGCCTATAGTCTAGTTTCTAGTCAAAATATCTTGATTATTTTCCTTATAAAAAAGTTGACTTATATCTGAATAAAAAATTATCTAATTCAAATCCAAATTTTAAAACAATATTTTTTACTTCTCTTGAAAATACTTCTTGATTTAAGTTATTTTATATATTTAGACTAGAAATGAGACAAAAGCAAAGTAATAAAAAATGTTTTGCAGTGTATTTAGGTATAGTACAATAATTAAAAAAATAAGAATATATAGACATTAAAAAACTAATAGGAAAAACACAGATTTCAGGTTTTTACAAAAATGATGATGTACCATACTTTATATTAATTATACAAGTCACACATCTGTATTAAAACTTATTTATCATTTAAAAAATATAGTTCATCATCAAATTATCTATACAGTAAATTTACAGTAAAATTAATGATTTAAAATCAAGTTAAAATTTGAATTACCATACTTTTTATTACTCCCAAAAGAGTAATAAAATCCGTGATCACACTGATGATTGATGATGAATGAATTACAAATGTCATTTATTTCTATGTGCAGCAAGATTTAATTGAACTAGTATTTTTTCAGCTTCTGTCAGAAGTAATTTGCACAACAAAAACTTAAACAAAAGTTAAACTGCATATATAATTAGAAACATTTAGGACCTGTAATTTCCACTAAATATATTAGATTGGGCAGCACGGTGGCTCAGTGGTTAGTACTGTCACCTCACAGTAAGAAAGTCGCTGGATTGAGTCCCGGCTGTGCCAGTTGGCATTTCTGTGTGGAGTTCGCATATTCTTCCCATATTTGTGTGGGTTTCCTCCCGGTGCTCTGGTTTCTCCCACAGTCCAAAGACATTTGCTATAGATGAATTGAATCAACTAAATTGGCCGTAGTGTATGAGTGTGAATGAGTGTGTTTGGATGTTTCCCATTACTGGGTTGCAGCTGTTAGGGCATGCGCTGTGTAAAACATATGCTGGATAAGTTGACGATTCATTCCACTGTGGCGACCCCTGATGAATAAAGGGACAAAGCTGAAGCAAAATGAATGACTATATTAGATTGTGAAAAATGTATGACAAATGGTTGAATGGAGGCAGGGGGGTAAAATATTAAATTACAAATAAGAAAGACCTAATGGTCGTGTGAGTTATGAAACATTACCAATATGGTTCTGTTACAACATGTACCAAATCAGTAGCTCACAGCAGCATGTATTAGGCAAAGAAAATATGGTCGAATTTGATTTCATGCATCTACAAATTTGGAGTGTTTTCAGCACTGAGGTCAGCAGGAGCAGAATCACCTCTGGACCTCCAGTGAAAGCCTTGCGCGTGTTTCTATAGAAACCATAAGAGCACTCATATTTCATCTAACCAATGTAAAACATGCCCGTCTAGAGCTCAGCCGAGTCGATCCGCTCCACTAACAAAGCCAACATTATGCCAGGATTGATTTGATCTGCTTTAATTTCACCCTTCTCGCTCCTTTGTTTCTCACGCTCACCTTCCTGCACCTCCACCTTTTCGGTGATTGATCTGTTCTTCATCGCCCCACCGATCGCCCTGTTCCAGAAAGCAGGGAAAGAGGGCGTATCGGTAATAGTTTGTTTTCATCTCATGTTCGGAAACTCTTTCACCTTGAGAACGCAGTCTCAGCGCTGTCAGAGCATTTCGGAAGCTGAGAACTACGAAATGTCACAGCGTGAGCAGTACGTGCTCTCATCTGACACTACAAACACACACACATTTGTCTGTTTAACCACTTCAGATGGATTTATACTGAGCTAATGATTTTTTTTTTATTCTGTGATGGAACATGCTGCAGGTTCAGCAAGAGTGAAGCTCATCTGGGGTATCATTTTGATGGGCTGTTACTGCTTTTTGATAACAATGCTAAACGTTTAAACTCAGTGACTGGAAATACTCACTGTTAATATGCTTTAGCCAGTAATACAATTTGTAAATGTGAAAAAAATTGGCACTTGTGTGTTTATATTTCATTTAAACTTCATTCACTGCCATGATGACAAAATACCATGAATCGAAACATTTGGAAATGATGATTTAGGCACATTTACACCTTTTTTTATAAGAAAAAAAAGAAAATCCCAATTCTCAAAGAACAAACAAACAACAACAAAATAAAAGCTTAAAAAAATTTGTAATATGCTTGCCAGGCCAATAGGTGGCAATGCCACTGGCATGTATACATATTAACATGATTTTATTGATTCATTTTCTTTGCGGCTTAGTCCCATTATTAATCTGGGGTCGCCACAGCGGAATGAACCGCCAACTTATCCTGCATATGTATTACACAGCGAATACCCTTCCAGCCACAACCCATCTCTGGGAAACAATCATACACACTTATTCACACTCATACACTACGGACAATTTAGCCTACCCAATTCACCTATACCACATGTCTTTGGACTGTGGGAGAAACCGAAGCACCCGAAGGAAACCCACGCGAATGCAGGAAGAACATGCAAACTCCACACAGAAATGCCAACTGACCCAGCCGAGGCTCGAACCAGCGACCTTCTTGCTGTGAGACGACAGCACTACCTACTGCGCCGATACTAAACCTGAGTTTAGTACTCTTTTTAAATGCTTAC
The DNA here is from genome assembly GCF_903798145.1 of Danio aesculapii. Lineage (NCBI taxonomy): Eukaryota > Metazoa > Chordata > Actinopteri > Cypriniformes > Danionidae > Danio > Danio aesculapii. The sequence goes on from NC_079438.1 coordinate 50,293,415, forward strand.
TACTTATCATGTCAGCAGAACCTTAAAAGACTAAATAACGATTTAAAAGTGCTATTTCTAAAATTCATAAACCATATTAATAGCAACGCAGAAGCCATTAAGTAAACTCCAGTCAGAAATATATTGCTTGTACCTGCACTCCTGCCAATGTAACATTCAAGAGACAGAACGTATTCAATCTTAACCTGTTAACCTGTAACACCTCTGAAATCTGATTCGGCACCTCATTTTACCGATCCCCCTCCTCCCCCGTCTGCTGTTCACTTTCACCTCCTCTGCGACTCCCCACCCCTCTTCACTTTCGTCCGCGACAACCAACCCCCGTCCCCGGCTCTCAACTTACATCCGCGACACCCCTCTGCTATCCAACACAACCCCCCCTCCACTATCGGGCATGACACCTATACATCCTCGGGTAGCATGCCGGATCCGTTATCCTGATCTGTTCTGGGACCTCGTGATTCACAAATGCACTGCTAATAACCTTAAGCTTTCCGAATTTGATCGTAATGCAATAATATCCACCTTAAAGCTGCTTTGAAACAAAAATTATTGTGAAAAGCGTTATACAAATAAACTTGAATTGAATTATTATACTCGCAACATTTTTTTTTTCATTATTTGAATAAAATAAGTGAGGTGAGAAAACAGCAGCTAGGAAAGCTTCTGTTCACTGTGATACGGATCTGTTTGCACAAGCTCTACGATTCACCGCCGTCATGTTGACAGATGAAGTCATTCAAATTACAGGACTATGATGATCTGATCATAAAGTAGCCTATATTTGACACTACGAACTAGATCTGACCATGCAAAATTATAGTCGGGATAAATCCCTTTTCTCCTCTTTTCAACGTTGTGTTCATTTCATGTGTCATATATAATGGACGAGAGCTTCTCTGGGCGTTTTTTGATGACTGTAAATGAACGAAAGAAGTTTGACTCATTCTAAACACTGGCTGTTCCTCATGTAGCTGATTTTAGTGTTAACTTTCCTTGTAGGGACAAAACTTGACCACCACACACTCACACACACACCTGTTTTAATGTAAAATCCCAGCTAAGTAAATCCCTAGTGGATCCCAAGTATGTCTGAATACATGTACAGTATATTTTGACTGTGCTTTCCATGCGCAGCAGCACGAATGTAAAGTTCCATTCATTTTTTTCCACAAATATGAGGCTTTCTTTCTGACCACTCGCAAAGCATTTGCCATATGATACACATGAAGGCAACAGAGTTTCATTGAGTTCGGGGACATTTTTACAGGGTACATTTTGAAAGGCCTTTGCTTATCTTCTGAATTTCAATACCCTCCGCACACACACACACACGCACACACACACACACACACACACACACACACACACACACACACACACACACACACACACACACACACATACATACATACATGCACTCTATAAAGGAGATTCATGTTACTGTAGGCGCTCAGATAAACACTTAACAGCCCAGAATACTGTACACTGTTATGATGCTGTTCAACAGGCATCACACTGCACACGCGGTAAAATGCAGTTTTACTACATTGCTTTTATTATTCCACCAGGGAACCACGACAGGTACTAAAACCATTACGCTGAGACTATTATAGCAGATTATTCTGGCTCTTTCTCGCTCTTATTCTTTTACAGGCTGTTCGCCCTGAGCAAAGCTCTTTAGTCAGCTTGTATTGCTCCTCTATTCGGCTTTTACTGACCCTGCTGGGTAATGAGACTCTCACTTCCGCTTTCGCACTGTGTGAATGAGCAGGACGGTCTGAGAAGCATCTGCTCGGTAAACGTTAGCGTCTCGGGTGTAATGGGCACACATGAGAGAGTTGGAGCTCGGCTTTGAGTCTGGCGGTGTGTGGAAATTCAGACAATAAGCGTGATAATGAAAGTTATGACAAGATGAAACTATTTTATCTGCTTCAATTGGATTGTTCAGGGCTTAAAAACAATGGATTAGGGGAAAAAAAACTTGAATTAAGCTTAGAAGTGAACTGTATGAAGCAAAACATCATAACAGATTTTGACACAGCTTAAAAATTTAATAATTTGTATTTGTTTTGGCCTTTCATTTTAATAATAGTAGTGTTTTAGATGCCTTTAGATGGGCTTAACAACTAAAACAGGTTTGTAGTGTTTCTTTAAATGTTTGGTAATCATGGTTAGGACTGACATTTTTGTCCATTATTGACCCGAGTGTTTTTTTTTTTTCTATACATAAATATGAATGGAAAATATAAATGCTTCAAAATGAATGGTGTTATTTTTCATTGACAAACAAGGCCTAATTAAAACATAAATCTGCTTAGCATTTAGTATGCTATAAATAACTAATATTTTTCACTTTGGCATAGCCATTTTGTAAACAAACCAGCATTTAAATGGTTAAAATTCAGACAATGTAATGTATGTTGGTTTGGTTGAAAAAAAATGACATCAGTGAAAGTAGAAAAATATTAATATATCATATTTTTATGGTAGGTTTTGGATAAGTCTGTTGAATAAGTCTATTGGCTGACAACTGTCATACTTCACTGTTGAAACACTATTTTCTGAACATGGACGTTTTTGTCCATTATGGACCTGAGTGCTAGTTTTCTTTTGTTTTATTTGAATATATGAATGCCTCAAAATGAATGTTATTATTTTTCATTGACAATTCAAAATCTGCTTAGCATTTAGGATGCTGAAAATAACTAATATTTTAGATTTTTTCATAAATGAACACGTTATAGCAATTTTGTAAACAAACCAGCATTTAAATGGTTAAAAATTCAGAAAGTGTAACAAATATTGGTCATTCTGATTAGAATTGATGCTGTTGAAAAGATATTAATACATAATATTTTTATGACATTTTTGTCCATTATGGACCCGAGTGTCAGTTGTTTTAGTTTTTTACCACATTATGTTTATTGGGTTTTTCCAAGTTAAACACAACACAAAGTGCAACATTGTACAGAATAATCTAAAGATCTTTCATCCCCACACATACTGCCCTATACATGCCTCAAACCTCAAACCCGTAGTGCCACAAATAAACTATGAATAAAATTAAACAAGAAAACATAAAAAAAGTCTAGAAAAATTTATAAAGCAGGTTTTGCAACATTTTCTGGGACATTTTTGTTTGCTTACAGTTGAAGTCAGAATTATTAGCCCGCCTTTGAATTTTTATTTCTGTTTTAAATATTTTCTAAATAATGTTAAACAAAGCAAGGAAATTTTCAAGGTATGTTTGATAATATTTTTTACATTTTATTTAGGCAAGAATAAAAGCAGTTTTAAAAAATTTTAAAAGCCATTTTAAGGTCAATATTATTAGCCCCTTTAAGATATATATTTTTCGACTGTCTACAGAACAAACCATCATTATACAATAACTTGCCTAATTATCCTAACCTGCTTAGTTAACCTTATTAACCTAGTTAAGCCTTTAAATGTCACTTTAAGCTGTATAGAAGTGTCTTGAAAAATATCTAGTCAGATGTTATTTACTGTCATCATGGCAAAGATAATATAAATCAGTTATTAGAGATGAATTATTAAAACTATTATGTTTAGAAATGTGTTGAAAAAAAATCTTCTCTCCGTTAAACAGAAATTGGGGAAAAAATAAACAGGGGGGCTAATAATTCGGACTTTAAATGTACCTATGTGAACCTATGTGTAACTTCATAAAATTGAAACAAGGGTTAAATAGCAGTAAATGTGTCATATAGCAGGATGATGTTAGAAGTGACTTTTGTCAGATATCACTGACACTGCCGAGTGCTGTATGACTTTGAGAGGATTGTGGGAATGAATAAGTCTATTGGCTGACAGCTGTCATACTTCACTGTCTTGAAATACTCCTCTGCCCTTCATAACTTCAACACCAATGCTGGATTTGATCACTCTGTGTGTGTGTGTGTGTGATAGTGACGGAAAACACCTGAGGGCCACACACACACACCCCGAGTGTCACACACAATTATCGAAAAAGCAGAAGATGCAAGATGAGACAGGCACAGAGACATACCTACTCAAAGAGCATCAGACTCACAAAACCAACACACTGACACTTATATTTCACAGTCCTTCAACCCTGTCTGATCACATTCACCGAGCTGCACTAAAAGTCCTGCTTTGTGTTTGCGGCGGTCCATATTCAGATGTTTACGGACATGTGGCTTCGCTCTGGATAGGCATTCAGGAAAGCCGAGCACAGAGGCGAGACTCACAGCTTCAGTTTCAGGTTCAGTGAAAAGCACAATGCATGAACTCACTCTGCTGGTTCTGTGTGCTAAAAGAGGAAAACTCGAAATTCTGTTCAGGAGCTGAGAATGATTCATGCTTGTAAATAGAGAAATGCGTTTCCACTAGAACAGACGTATAATATAACATATAATAACATCTAATGTATAAAAACAAACAGTTAAAATGTGGGATTTAATTTTTGATTAAAATAAATACCATGAAATAATTTAATACAGGTGGCACGGTGGCTCAGTGGTTACCACTGTCGCCTTGCAGCAAGAAGGTCACTGGTTTGAGTCCCAGCTTGGCAAGTTGCCGTTTCTGTGTGTAGTTTGCATGTTCTCCCCGTGTACGTGTGGGTTGCCTGCAGGTGCTCTGGTTTCCCCCACAGTCCAAAGACATGCGCTATAAGTGAATTGAATAGACTAAATTGTCCGTAGTGTATGTGTGTGTGTGTGTGTGTGTGAATGAGTGAATGAGTGTGAAGCCGAAGGAAAATGAATGAATGAATGAATGAATGAATGAATGATTTAATTCAAATAGAAACTATTCTAAAATACTGTGATGCTGAACTACTACAATACAGCTAAGGATGGGTACTGAAACTTGGTACTTTTGTCGGTATCTGTGCTAAATTATAAAAGACTGAAGTATCGATAAGCTCTGACTTTAACGGTTCTGCTATCGGTACTGGAGAATTACTGCTAAATAAACGCTACAGTAGCATAATTTAACTAGGGTGTCCGTGGGGTCTTAAAAAGCCTTACATTCATTGAAACATTGTGTTATAGATCTTAAATCTTTTATAAACAGGTCTTAATTTTCTTTTGTTCATGTATACACTGTAAAAAGTGATTAGTTACTTAAAGCGAGTAAGCGATTGCCTTAAAAACAATAAGTTGGCTTTCCATAAATAAAGTGCACCCATTACAACTTGGAACTGTTGAGTTCACTCAATTTTTTATAATTAGGCTAACAGTACATACTTTTTTCCAAGTAAACTAATCCCTTTTTACAGTGTCAGACTATTTTAGCACTTCGGTTTTCAAATGATTACTGTAAATATTCTCCAAATATATTTGGAGCTTCGTTAAGTCTATGAAATCTACATTTATAGCCTGCATTTAATTTAGAAGACACAATGGAGTTTTGAACTCAGTGTTAAAGATAATGAGATAATTAAATACTTCATTTCTTCAAATTAAATAGAGTTTACAGTACTCATATAAATTAGTTTTTTTAACTCAAATGGTTTGTTGCAATCGGTTTGAGTTGCCTTGACTTATTGGGTTTTACAGTACTCGGTTTGTGTTCTCTTTATTTATTGGGTTTTACTGTGCTCAAATTGCCTAATTTAATCAAATGGATTACATCCACAGTACTCATTAGGATTAGTTTTTAAACTTAAATTGTTTGTTGCAATCAGTTTCCTCAAATGGTTTGAGTTACCTTAACTTTTTGGGTTTTACAGCGTACCCAATCTGGCCAACACCCATCCAATAAATAAACAATAAAACTTTTAACTTTTTATTTAAGAATGTACTTTTTAACTCTATTTACCTTCTAGGTTGAATTATTTTCCTTACACCTTACAATAACATTTGTTTATAAGTTGTTTATGTGTTTACTGCTGAGGAAGCTGACCTGGACAGACTGTTGCGCATACATATAGTTTATTATAGTTTTTAAAACCTTTTAAATTGTTATTATTATAAATCTGTAAGAAAGGTTATGTTGAAAAAAGTGTATGTATACAACGAGAGCTTGCTTTTTTGACATAATATTTAAAATATTTTGCTGGGAATTAACTAAAATTATTAAATTATTATTATTGTATAATTAAATTAATTAAATTATAAAATAAAATTTGAAAAGGCAAATAAAAATATTTTCCAACTGGGCCATTCAAAACATTCCTTAGCGTTTAGCCTTGTATGAGACTAAAATTTCATTCATAATGGTCTTAAAAATGTCTTAAAAAATCTTAAATTTATCTTGGTGAAACCTGCAGAAACCCTTTTTGACTGACCAACCATTTCTGATTTGCACTAGCCTATTTATGTATAGTTATTCATCTGCAATGTTGGCAATCTCACGTGAGAAACGTACGTCTTGTTCTGCTGTACAGAGCTCGCTTGCACCTTGTGCAAACACACATAATGGAGTTTAATACAATCAAAATGTGTGTGTGTGTGTGTGTGTGTGTGTGTATATATACAATTGAGGGCAAAATTATCAGCCCTCCACTAAAATTATTATTCTTTTTCAAATATTTATAATTAAGTGATGTTTAATGAAGCAAATTTCGACAATAATTCATATTATTCATTTTTATATCCTGGACAAAGTATTATTTCTATTAGTTTGGCTGGAATAAAAGCAGTTTTTAATTGTTAATTGTTATCAATAGCATGAGTTCCTCTAAAAAAACATTTTCATCCAGTGACTTGCATAATTAATTAACAATTAACATAATTAATAATTATGCATAATTAATAATTAATTAGCCTGCCTAGTTATCCTGCGTTAACCTAACCTACGTCTTTAAATTACAATGTAAGCTGAATACTACCTTGCAAAATAGCTAGCAAAATATTTATGTACTGTCATCATGGCTGTCACGATCTCCAGCGATCTAACATTTGAAGATCGCTGGAGAACTACAATTCTGCCACTGAACTGAACTACAACTTCCAGAAGTCATTGCTCCAATTACTCCAGCCACAGCTGACAGTCATCTGGACACTGACACACACACAGCTGAAGTTCATCATTGAATGATTACAAGGACTATATATATAAACCCCAGTTTCACACACTCTTTGCTGAGTCTTGTTTCTGTTTTGCTGTAACACTACAAAGTGTAACCTTGTCTAGTCTATTCGTGGTTGACCCTTGCCTTGTTTATGTTGTTTGCCGCCTGTATCGACCTCTTTGCCTGTGACCTCAACTACGCTTCTGGATTACCCTTATGCTCCTGTTTGTGTGTTGCAAAAGCAAAGACAAAAGAAATTATTAGAAATAAGTCATTAAAACTATTAAGCTAAACAATGTGTTAAAAAATGCCTCCGTTAAATTAAAAACTACGATTTCACAGGAGGGTTTAAAACAGAAGTTATCTTCCAACAGTCTCACAATAAAGGGCAATCTTGAATGCAAAAGTCTCTGAGCGTGTGTTTGATAATGTGGTGAAAGTCTTTCATTACTGTGAGGGCTGTAATCAGCTCATCAGATGTCTGCTTTCCCCTCATCGCACGTCTCTGAACTCACTGAACTGAAGCTCACTGTAAGATGCTTTTCAGGTGCGAGAGGTGGAAAATCACCGGCTCGATGTGAACTTCTCGGGATCTGCGAGTCTCTCTCTGAGTCTCTTTCTTTCAGCGGCTCGGTGGGAAACGCTTGCCTTTATTTGTTTATGTTAGGCAGGTTATTCAGGTGAGGTGGAATGGGGTAAAAGAGGGAGTGTGTCCATATAAATACACAGTGAGGAATTAAATTAAACTCACTTTTACGAGACTCTCTTTTCAAACCTTTTTTTTTTTTAAGTGAGTCAGTTTGCTCAGATGGTTGATTATTGCTTGTTTGGAAGAGAAACGTGTTTATTACTCAGTTATCATTTGGAGGAAAGCACATTTTTGAGCAAAATATAGTGCACTGAAAAAATTATTGATTGGATTTACTGATTTTTTGGTTAGTAAAAAAATAGTTGACCAGCTGATTAGCTGACTTTCAATCAGCACAACAAAAATATTTCTGAAGACAATCACCTACTGCACCTTTAAACCCCTGCAAATCTTTAACATTCACAAAACGTAAAAGGGATATAGAAACAGACGTGAATACCTTCACTAATGTATAAAAAATGCACACAGTACATTGACTGTATGTCAGATGGTGCAATAATTGAGTCTGGAACGACATCATCATACAGTGGCTTGACCTTTTAGTTGGCCATTAAAATGAAGTGCAAGTGCATATATTTTTATGAGACCGTCGTCTCTGCTGTGTGGGCTGCTGGGGCAATCTCGGAAAAGTTGCTTCAGCGGTCGGGGGAAAAAGTTGATCAGGTCTCGTGAAGTGTGTTGTGTTGGAGGGTTTTGCGTCCGCTTCTTTCTCCTCCTCCTCATTGACACGGATCAATTTTACTGCAGCAGCACTAAATCAAGCCTGAAGCGCTTTGAGAGAGACAAGAGATCCGTCAGGATGAATCCGGGGCCGATGGGATGGCGAGGGGCGAGAGAAAGAGAGAAACAGGAGCACAAGGACACCTTTATCAGCACTGCGCGTGTCTGAATGAGGCTCTGCGGCGGCTGGAAGTGTCTCACAGCACAGGACTTGCAGTGCTGGCATGCAGTTTGCTGTTTACTGAGCAAACAGAGACAGACGCTCACACACACACACTCAGCTGGACTCACTGGCCACTTTTGAGCGCAGCACAGCAGGCATGAGTCATCATCGTCATCATCTTCTTCATATTCATCATCACGGCAACAGCGGCTGACAGATTGAAAAAGTTGCACTGTAAAAGGCAAATGAGGAAGATAATCTTGCGGAGTATCAGGACAAATTTCAGTGTGATGTAATTAAGATGATCAGATTCTATCAAGCCTTGCAATAAAAAATGATTCAGTTGCTACCCTCATTGTACGTTTGAAATGAAAACCCTGCCTAAAGTGCATTCGAAATCTTCTGTACTCATCTGGCCGGACCTGTCTGCTGCTTCTGACACTGTTAACCATCAATTCCTGCTTGGTTTAAGTCAGTCTGAGGTTTGAAGTGTCCAGTTCTTAACATCTTGCTGACAGCATGCCCCAGGGCTCAGTTCTCGGTCCGCTTGTCTTCTCTGTCTACATGTTATCATTAGGATCCATCTTTCAGAAACTCAATGCTATGCCGTAGACGCTCAACTCTGTCGTACCTCTCATTCTGACCTGACTATTGGCTTTTTGATTTATTGTGTGGAATGGCTCGGCATGGCTTTGTACCACTTTAAAGTCTATAGTTATGCTGTCACAATTGCATTCATATCTTCGAACAAAATGGTATGGTAATCAATAACAATGGTAATAATGGTCATGTGGGGCCAAGTGCTTCCTCTACTGACCACAATAAAGGGATTTTTAGTTGCGTTCATTCCGTGATCTTTTGGTGGAGTTGATTTGAGGCTGTAATATAAAGGTATCTAGTGCTTGGTACTGTATACAGTGAAAATCCCTCCAAAAGTGAGCTGCTCTGAGCTACATTATTGCATGCAGTGGCAAAGCATCACACAATCACTGCATCTCAGCATGTCCAACAGACATTTCCAACTGGATGGAAGACCATCACCTTCAACTTAACCGTGTAACCTCAAGGGAATCGAGTGACAATGGAGTGAGGATCCACATGCAGGTTTTATTAAAAACCGTAATCAGACAGGCAATGATCAAAGACAGGTGCAAACGGGTACAAACTAGGAAATCTGGAGGCGTTGTCAGGTAACAGGCAGGTGGTCGATAAACAATAAAACAAAGCAAGGGTCAAAACATGGAGGAACTAAACCAGGGAACGCTTTGTAATGTTACAGGACCAAACAAGACTCAGCCTTCATAGTGTCAAAGTGAGCTGTATATTTGTGTGTGTAATCAGTACATGAGCAGCTCCAGCTGTGTGAGTGTAATCAAAGGAGACTTGGAACAGGTGTGTGTGCGTGGTGCATGACAGGACTTGTAGTTCCTATGGAGACAGGATTGTAGTCCGTGTGAATGTTCTCCAGCGAACTATATAGAATAGATCGCTGGTGATCGTGACAAACTGCACTAAGACAGATCTCCTTCCAGAAGTGAATGATGATCAGATGAAGTTTACAGACCATATTGTTAGAATGGCACAATCCTGCTGACTTGCCTTATACAAGAAAAAACGAGATAAGACCCTTCCTATTGGAGCATGCTACACAACTCCTTGTTCAAGCTCTGGTGATGGTTATAATATAATATTATTATAGATAATAATAATAATAATAGATGTTTATATATAATATAATATAACATAACATAACATAACATAACATAACATAATATAATATAATATAATATAATATAATATAATATAATATAATATAATATAATATAATATAATATAATATAATATAATATAATATAAAAGTTAATGTATTGAATTGATTTTATGTCTGGTTTTATTATTCCAGTCAGGATTGGAGTGTATTGTGTGAGCTGAGTGTGCGACTCTGTCTGAGCTCAGAGAAATGGATGATAAAGCTCAGCACAGGGACAGATGGAGGGAAGCTTTGGCTCTCTTTAATAATTCATCTCACTTTTATATGAGCTGCTCTGAGAGCTGGTCTGGGGTCAGTGCAGTCACTGAAGTCACTACGAGGTCAGATCACAGCTGCTGCTGGAGCCTCACTGACCCACAGTCAGGCGGACAGAAAAAGTCTTTTCAGTGTCTGGAAGAAAAAAGTAAATGTATACTGCTAATTTTCTACTTTTACAATGAAAAACTGATTTTGTTTCCAAAAGTGAAGAGCAAGTTATTTATTTTCACTTTTTTATGAGAAAAAAGTGACTACTCGTTTTAGGCACAATGTGTTTTAATTTCTGCTGTTCAGCGTTAATGTTCAATAAATACTCATATATAGGAGATAGTGTGTGTTTTCATCAATTATTTTGAAATCAAGTAACACACCCTTCATTCAGAAATATCTCACTTGTAATATGTGAGAATATTTACTGTACAAAACCTGTCAGAGAACTATGAGGGCAGAAAATGTAAATAAATAAAATAATCGTTCATTAATCATAATCGAGTTAAATTGTTCAATGAATTGAGATCTTCATTTTAGGCCAAATTGCCCAGCCCTACCTTAATCTTTAGCTTAATTCACACTGCGAACGACTTGCAGCGGCAAAGCGACAAGAGAACGTTCATATCAATAAAGGGTAAGCAACTTCTGGCGACCTCCGTCTATACGAGCGACAGCGACCATTAGCGACCAGGTGGGCATGTCGAGTGACGCAACAAAGTTGAAAATCCTTCAACTTTATGCAAATGAAGGGTGACTTTATTGAGAGACAGCCAATAGGAACACCAGTAGAGCTCACATGATCCTCTCTCAGCTCGCTCGGAGGCCGGTTGTATTCACACATGCGTTTGCAGCAGATCACTACCCAGATCGACAGGCAGCTATAAAGTTGCTGCTAGTGTGAATGAGGCTTTAGCAAGACAAAAACGTCTGAATGTCATTTCTATAATCATCTAATAAGATGGATATGTTCATAATGTTCTCCTTACACCTATTTAATTTAAAATATCAACATTATTATTAGATGAAAAGTATTTTTAGGATACTTTCCTTTCTGAAAGTGTGCAGAAGCCTCTCAGCTGGGCAAAAAGACACACTGAACATGGCATTATTAATGTTTGCTGTTGGCGCATTGTGCCTGTGATTGTGAAGATTGTGAAGTGTGAGCTCATCACACACTCACCCACACACACAAGCACAGATCTGCTCTCAGCTCATCGACTGCACTAAATGTTACACTGACCCCAGGCTCTTATCTGAATCTCATTAAAGGTGCGCTCTGTCATTTTTTCCTCATTAAAGTCTAATGCATGGGAATTTAGGGTACTTTTGGAGTAATATCTTTAAGAAATCATATCTGTAAGCTTATATATGCTGCTTTTAGTATGAGGGATCAACATTTTCTAGCCAAATAGTCACAATAATCAAAATAATTGATTTAAAGTCTTACTACTGAATGGAAGTCATTTGCCTCAAAGCTCTGGCAGATTTTCAGTATCTCTGTTTGTGTGTGTTTGTGTGTGCTGGTATTGTTGTAATGTGGATGCGTTCCAGCTAATAGCTAATTGTGGTGGAGAGCCGCTCGCTGTGCTGCTATACTGGGAGTAAATGAGCTCAGGGCGTCTGCAGACTGACAGAGAGAGAAACAGAGATAGATGCGGCCAGAGAGAACCAGGTTCCAGACGATAGATAACAAAGCCTGTCAATGCTAACCTTGGTTAGAAGCACAAGATATGCTTCTGTTTACACACAGAAGCTCCACAATCAATAAATGGATATGATTGAGTTAAATGATAATAAAACGCTCAATATTGAGGAACATTGCAAAAATCTGAAATATTGTTTCAAAGGAAGAGATGGAGATGCTTGTCCATGCCTTTATCTCTTCACCGTTGGACTATTGTAATGTTCTGTTCACTAGTCTGAACAAATCGTCTATGGAGCGTTCGCAAGTTGTGCAGAATGCAGCTGTGAGGATTTTAACCAACACTAGTAGGAGGTCGCACATTACTCCTGATTGTAGTAACTACATATAGAGCAATGAATAGTCAGGCCCTCCTTTATATTCAAGATCTTTTACATGGTCCCTCCTGTGCCCGGTCTCTGAGGTCTTCTGGCAAAGACCTCTTAGCTATTCCAGAACATGTCTTAAGACTAAAGGTGACCGTGCCTTCAGTGTTGTTATTATATTATATAATAATATAATAATAATATATTATATTATATGATAATATAATAATAATATATTATATTATATGCTGAAACTCTGTCCTTCTAGCACTGAGAGCTCTGGGATCAGCTGAACTTTTTAAAAGACACATCATTTTGGTCAAGCTTTTAATTAACAGTATGGTGAGCTGGTTTGACATTGGTGTTTCTGTTCTTGGATTTTTAACTCGTTTTAATGTGTTTACTTTTATTGATATGTTTTCTTTTACCTGTTTTTTTGGTTTTCTTTTATTGCAAAGCCCTTTGTGACTGAATGTCTGTGAAAGGTGCTATATAAATAAACCTTTACTTACTTACTTTACTTACAAAATACAGTTGATTCTCTTTTTCAAATATTTCCCAAATGATGTTTGGAATAATATATAATAAATAATATATATAATACATATAATATTTTTTTTTCTGGAGAAATTTTATTTGTTTTATTTCGGCTAGAATAAAAGCAGTTTTTAATATTTTTAGAAATATTTTAAGGTCAATTTTATTAGCCTCCTTAATTAATTTTTTTTCGATTGCCTACTTAACCTAGTTAAGCCTTTAAATGTCACTTTAAGCTGAATACTAGTATCTTGAAAAATTTCTAGTAAAATATTATGTCATCATGGCAAAGATAAAATAAATCAGTTATTAGAAATGAGTTATTAAAACTATTATGTTTAGAAAAACATTTTTCCCCGTTAAACAGAAACTAGGAAAAAATATACAGCGGGGACTTATAATAATTCAGGAGGGCTAATAATTCTGACTTTAACGGTATATATAAAATAAATAAATAAATAAATAAAACTGACAAAACATTGACGCCAAAAGGGGAGCCTAATATGTGGTGTTAAATATAGTGATCAAACAATTTAAGCTTACCTTTATTAATACTAAAGGACACAGCCATATCACTGCAGCCCAAGGCCGGTTACTCACTGAAGCTAAGCAGGGCTAAGCCTGGTTAGTACTTTGATGGGAGACCACATGGGAAAGCTAGATTGCTGTTGGAAGTGGTGTTAGAGAGGCAGGGGGCGCTCAACCTGTGCTCTGTGTGAGTCCTAAAGCCCCAGTAAAGCGTAGGGGACACTAAACTGTCAGTGAGCGCCATCTTTCAGACGAGATGTAAAACCGAGGTCCTGACTCTCTGTGGTCATTAACCCTAATGTCCTGGCCAAATTCCCTTCATCGGCCCTCATGGCCTCCCAATCATCCCCATCCACCAAATTGGCTGTATCACTGTCTCTCCACTCCACTTATAGCTGTGAGCGCACTTGTGTTGTTGTCCTGTGGCTGCTGCAGCATCATCCAAGTGGATGCTGCACACTGGTGGTGGTGTGGAGAGACCCTCTTAATGACTGTGAAGCGCTTTGGGTTTATGGCCATACACATTAAATGCACTATATAAATAAGCATTACATTACAATAACCTTACATTACAATAAGGTCTAAGAAACTGTATGAAAATGTATGAATAATTAACCGATTAATAATAAGTTAATGCATATCAATATTGTTTGATATATAAAAAAACACATTTATAACATTTTTGTCCACATCAGACATCTCTACGTTAAAATTAGAGTAGTACAATTTCACAATACTTCTTTTAGTCTAGCATTGTTCAGTGACTCTCTCCCAAAGTTGAACGGAAATAGGCATGTCACCTTTAGAAAGACACAATTATTTAGTATGCAATGAAAGCATACCGTCCAACTGTCTGAAGATGATTCCTATTCGGGTTGGGGGGGGGGCTAATAATTCTGAAGGGCTAATAATTCTGACTTCAACTGTACATCAGGACAGTTTTTGAGGTGCTTCTGTAAGCTTTTGTATAAACATCTGCTGGTAAATAAGATCATTCAACCCCAAACACAGACTGAGCAAGTGCAGCTTTGGTCAGCGACGTGTAGCTGTTGTTGTTTGGCTTCTCAACACACAGCTCACGATCACACACGTGCAAGCACACACACATAAAGCCCTGTGGAGATGCCACAGTCGATTGTGTCACAGATCAGAGAGAAACAAAAAACAGTATTGAAAAAAGCAAAAAAAATAAAATAAAATAAACGGCTTGGTGGAAAATAGACTAGCTGAGGTTTTTAAGAAAAAGCCAAAAGTGGAAGCCCAATTTACCTCATAGTTACTTCTATTCACCTCCTTTTTTTAGGTTACGACCTCATTTCTCCTATCTGTACCTCTGCATAATGGAGTTCAGGGCCGACGGCTGGAAAACCAGCTTTTTGTACAAAGGTTTTCTATTACGAAAGTCCTGACTTGTCTGCAGGAACTGGAGTGGACACTATATCATTATCTAGATATGTATAAAAAGACGACGCTTCCCAGAAAAGCTCTTAGCATTTTCAAACAGCTCTGCCAAACACAGACATATACACTAATGCAGAGTTCAGCCATTCAACAATTATATGTAGCTGCTGAGGGAATGAGTCAGTTCATTTCTTTACGATTATTCATTGTAATTCATTCTTTCATTAGAAAATAATGGCTGTTTCCCATTAACTAGGAAACACACGTTTATAACTCACAAACATAGACATATTATTATAAAAAGGACAAAAAAGACAAATAAAAAGGAATCCATCCATCCATCCATCCATCCATCCATCTATCTATCAACAGTCGATGGAGTATTAATACGAATAAGAAGTTTTCCATTATTGTTTGAAAATGGACTTGTGTAAATGGCACCTAAATTGACATATTTTATGCCTTTTTGAATGTGAGAAAAGTCTAAGTATTTTGTGTCGCCAAGTCATGGTTTTGATTTCCATATGAACTCATCTGGTGATAAGGCGATTGGAAATAAGGACACTGTCGCCACAGATACTGGCCAAAAACTCTGGGAAAATTCCACTGAAACGAAGCGTCTTAACTGATGAGAGTGGGTGCATATAAAGGCTGAACACACACATGCATGCAGAGAGAGAGAGAGAGAGAGAGAGAGAGAGAGAGAGAGAGAGAGAGAGAGAGAGAGAGAGAGAGAGAGAGAGAGAGAGAGAGAGAGAGAGAGAGAGAGAGAGAGAGAGAGAGAGAAGAGAGAGAGAAGAGAGAGAGAGTATGTGGGGTGGCTGCAGGTTTAAATAATGATTTTGGAGGAGTGTACAGTGCACTGTTCTCTTTAAACATTAGATTACATGCAATATGCAGAAACATGTGCAACTTGATTCTAGTGAAGCTGGATATACAAATAACAATTGAAATCATCGAAAAGGAAAAGAAATATCAGTGTGATCACAAATTTTGACATTGATTTTTTACAAAAGCACATTTTATGACAACGTTTCATTCATTTCTGCATCTGAATTACTAGAAAACCTTCTGCATAGGTGCTAAATACTGCAACATTAGTCATAATTCACCACTGACCTGCAAGACTGACCTTTAGCTTTTTGGTCCCCATTGAGCACATTGAAGGAAGGGTCAACACAGCTCAGCAAGATTCCGCTTTCACTGCCTCGGGCTTTTAGCAGAGCTTTTCACAACTCTTGGGTTTGTGTGATGTTTTGAGATGGTGTGTGTTCACTGCTTTTGTTACAGACTGGAAGAAGTTCATGAAAACTTACTGATTGCAATAGAGTTTGACATTAACCAAAGGCTAACATAACATATTACATAACATAACATAACCTAACATAACCTAACATAACATAACATAACATAACATAACATAACATAACATAACATAACATAAGTAATGCACAAATACTAGGTAAAACAGTCCATTTTAATTACACTAATCTATTTTTGGAATATATATATATATATGTATGTTATTACAATCACCTTTGTCGAATGATGTTTCCTTCCCTTGAATATCAATGCATCTTGTGAATGTTTATCTGCAAGTGATACAGTTTTAGAAATAAATGAGCTGATAATTGAAAAAACAGAACTTTCAAGAAGTTAAAACTAAACTTTATAAGATGGAAGATCTCCAGGAGCAGAATTAAGTGCCCCAGCTGTAGAGGATTTGAGCTAAGATTTTAATGATATTGTCTGGTGCAGAACTTTCTACTTAATGACAGGCTGCTGATTTATGGGCTTTACGGGGCTTTAAATAGCACGGGGCAAATGAATACTATACATTAACATTCACATTTATGCATTTGGCAGGCTTTTGTCCAATCCAGTTATTGGAGGGGAACTGTCTTGAAGTGTTTAGCTCCTACTCTAATTAAACACACCTGAACCAGCAAATCAGGCTTTTCAGAATCACTTGAAACTTTCTAGGCAGGTGTGTTAGAGCTGATCTCTGCAGGATATTGAGCCTCCAAGAACAGGAGCGGACACCCCTTATCCATTGCATTAATGGCCTGAATCTAAACCTCTTCTTCTTAATTAAACACACCTGAACTAACTGATGAAGGTCTTCAGAATCACTAGAAACTTTCTAGGAGAGTTGTGCTGGTTGGAACTTAAATTTGCTGGCCTTTGTCCCCTTAACGAGCATGATTGAGTGCCCCTGATCCAATACAAGGATGACCTACACAAACAGGTGTCCAATCAGGGTGCAGGGGTGTCCAGACCTTGTCTTGGAAGGCCACTGTACCATACTTTATGTAAACACATGCTGAACCACCTAATCAAGCTCTAGAACAGGGATGTCTCAACCCAAACCCTGCTTCAACACAATTACCTGTAGGCTTCAAACAAGCATAAATGACTCAATTAGTTTGATCAGGTGTGTTTAATTAGAAACTTTCTAGGCATGTTGTACTGGTAGGAACTTAAATTTGCTGGCCTTTGTTTCCTTAATTAGCATGATTGAGTGCCCCTGATCCAATGCAAAGATAGCCTACATAAACAGGTGTCTAATCAGGGTGCAGGGGTATCCAGACCTCGTCTTGGAAGGCCACTGTACCATACTTTATGTAAACACATGCTGAACCAGCTAGTCAAGCTTTAGAACAGGGATGTCTAAACCCAAACCCTGCTTCAACACAATTACCTATAGGCTTCAAACAAGCTAGAATGACTCAATTAGTTTGATCAGGTGTGTTTAATTAGAAGGCAAGTTGTGCTGGTTGGAACTTACATTTGCTGGCCTTTGTTCCCTTAATGAGCATGATTAAATGCCCCTGATCCAATACAAAGATTAGTTTGATCAGCTGTGTTTAATTAGGGTTGGAACTAAACTGTGCAGAGCTGTGCCCCCCCCAGGAACTGAGTTTGACACCTGTGCTCTAGAAATATCTAAGCAAGTATACTGGAGCTGGTTAATGCCAAATCTGCACCACAACTGCCTTCCAGGAGCAGAATAAATGAAAAGTGAAGTGAGGTCTGGCCAATTGACCCATATTTACAATTTGTGCTTTGCATTTAACCCATCCAAGTGCACATAAACAGTAGTGAACACACACACACACACGCACGCACGCACGCACGCACGCACACACACACACACACACACTCCCAGAGCAATGGGCAGCTAATCCTGCAGTGCTTGGAGAACAGTTGGGGGTTCGGTGCCATGCTGAATGGTTTCGCCTCATTCCCCCTCCCAACCTACAATTCCTGCTGGACCTGAGACTTGAACCACAATCAAGTCCATCAGATTACACTTTGTCTGTCTGTCTAATCTTCTTTACTCTGAATTGCAACTGTGTATGAAATGTGCCATATAATTAATTAACTTGCCTTACAATTAATACATGTCTGCCCTAGCATGATTGGCAACCTTGACTGAAATCAAACCCATAACCTTGTGTAGCTAGTACTATGCACTACTCTTTGACTCCATTTACATGTTTCTTGTTAAAAACCACAAAATCCTTTATCTTTTTCTCTTTCTCAGGCCGAGTTCTCTGCGGCGGCAGTGTTGCACCAGGCCCGGCGGGATCAGGTGGCGGAGACGTGTCGTGCACACAGTGCGTCCAGCCGTAAACGCCGTGTCTTGACCCCCAGTGACCTCAAGCACCTGGTGGTGGACGAGGACCACGAGCTTATCTACTGCTACGTGCCCAAGGTGGCGTGCACCAACTGGAAGCGGGTCATGATGGTGCTGAGCGGCCGTGGCAAGTACAGCAACCCAATGGAGATCCCATCCAATGAGGCCCATGTGCCCTCCAACCTCAAGACCCTCAACCAGTACAGCATCCCTGACATCAACCACCGGCTCAAGAACTACCTCAAGTTTCTCTTTGTGCGTGAGCCCTTTGAGCGGTTGGTGTCAGCCTACCGCAACAAGTTCACACTCCGCTACAACACCTCCTTCCACAAACGCTACGGGACGAAGATTGTTCGGCGATATCGAAAGAATGCCACAACCGAGGCACTGCAGAGCGGTGCCGATGTGAAGTTTCAAGAGTTCGCAGAGTACCTGGTGGACCCGGGCACTCAGAGAGAAGCTCCACTCAATGAACACTGGCAGACCGTCTACTCGCTCTGCCACCCCTGCCACATCCACTACGACCTGGTGGGCAAGTATGAGACTTTGGAGGATGATGCAAACTACGTGCTCAAACTGGTAGGGGAGGGTGACTCACTGCGCTTCCCATCGTTTGCCAAATCTACCCGTACCACCGACCAAATGGCAGCCATGTTTTTCGGCAACATCAGCTCCCAGCAGCAGAGCCAGCTCTATCAACTCTACAAACTGGACTTTCTTATGTTCAACTATTCTACTCCTAGCTACCTGAAACTGCAGTAGACATCCATATGCAGTGGCGCACACTTTCTGAGCTTGTTCAACAAGGTTGAGCAATAGGAGAAGAGCCGGGGCTCAGAGACACAGGCAGGGGAATCAACCAAGCACCTAAATGTAAAATTGTATTTATATCCGCTGGGACGGTTGCTTTATTTTAAAATGATCAAGGAGCTGTCGGTCTCAAATGCACTCGAAAGTGGTCTTTTTGAGACTGAGGTCTGAAGCGCGGATGTATGTGCCCATTGAATTGTACATTTCCAGTGTAAAGGCTCTTTTTCCACAACATCAAAAGCAATAGGACAGTATCTGAGCCATACCTGCTCAGCTGGTTTATCTAGTAATATACTCAGCCAGCCGCCATTATCGAAGCTTCACAAAAAGGAGCAGCTAGACTAATAATAAGACTCAAGATACAATCAGAGACTTGTTCTGACTTCAATTCCCTTACTTCTAATTCCTTGTTCACTTTGGAAGTTTCCTCGCTTCTCTCCCATACTCAGACTGCCTTTGTGTGTATTTATATGGTGCATAGGTAACGGTGCACACTAAAATAAGAATGACAAAAAAAGGCATTGAAAGGTGCCTTGCTGAAGGGGCGTGTTCTAATGTGAGTGACAGGCAGGGGCTCTGCCCACTGGGTCAGTCAGGGAGCATCTGTAGCAGTCAGGGGTCAGAGGTCACTGGCCTCAAACACACTGTTCCCACAACCCCGTCCTCCTTTGGTTGGTCTTCAGTAAATTAAAAGATTTAGTTTTATTTTGTATTTGTTTGTAATGGAAAAGGGTGCTGCGAGCAGCACGCTATTGTATTATTTGCATTACTCTGTGAAATAGAGATAAGAAACACTTAATGTTTTGTTCTGAGCAAAGGAAATCAGCTTAGCGCTAGAGATCTTCTGATGTTTAATTGTCATAATTTGTTCATAATTTTTCTTGCCTCATATGCAGAACACTGTTGCTGGGATACCTCGCTGGTTGACGGGTGTACGGAAACGGGCAGGACTTTGTTTTCTGAGCTGTTCTCATGGGAAAGTTTCACACAGTGGTGTGCATTTGAGAAAGAGAGAGAGAGAGAAAGTGCAGGCAAATCTGTTCAATCCATTACATGATTTAAACCTCTTTTGCAATTTCAGCAGTTCAAAGGAACACCCTTTAATTTAGTCCTTTATGACCTTTATTTGCTTTGATGATACACAAAATGTATAAAAACTGCTTATTTATGAGAACAAAGGCAACAAGTGGGTGTGTCCAAGTTCTTTATCTCACTGTCCTTTTCTGTAGCAATTCTCTTGACTCTGACTGAGGGCTTCTTTCAGCTTTCTCTCTCACACATCTCTGTGCTTTTTAGGAAAAAGTCTTCAAAAAGTTGGCCTGAATAAGCGAGTGCTGATTAGCAGGATTTTAAGTCCTGTAGAGAAGGGTGTTTAATGAAGACCACACACATTCACACACACACACACACACTTGTGGAGGCACCCTGTTCATGCAGAGTAAAAGTGTGGCAAAAAAGCAAAGGCCACGTTTTCGATCTTTCCTTCGCTATCCCATTCTCACGCTTGTTTTCCAAAATCTTATCTTACTCCAAAAAAAAAAGGAATTCTCATGATATTCCCCATCATGCTGAAACCAGTAAAAAAACTGTAAGTAATAATTACAAAACTTGAGCATTTTAACCAAGTTGTCATGTAGTAATTATGGTAACTGACAGGCTGGTTAGGACAAAATATCACATCCAGTAGATAAATTTAGCATATACAGTACTACACACACAAAAACTTGGGCTGTTTCTCAATTCCAAGAACGCAGAGAACAGACATGTGATCTTGTGGAGACCGGTATTGCCAGGTCACCGCAGAAGAACGAACTCGGGAGACCACGAGAACACAGAACACGTCCTGTGAGAAATGAGATGCTGCGTTCTTCCCGATAGTCACATGACCTTCACGCATTTTTAATAGAAGACTATTCAAACATTACTGCACATACAGCATACAACGATTTATTGTTTTTTTCCCTTTTCAATAAATGTAACACGCAGAAAAACCTTACAAATATAAGCTGCACAATACAAATAACACAGATTTTAATATTAATTTCAGCAAATAATCACCCGCAATGTGTTATTTTCATGGTAATGTTTACTTTCACCATTACATTTAGGGAAAGTCCTGAGATAAATATGTTAAATCTCTGAACTTAAATAATAAATCTATATAAGATGCTGCGCTTTCCACCTTCTTTATTCAGTCACAATGACTTCTAGGTTCAGTTCTCAAGTTCGGTGCTCAAGTCTGCATCGATGCGTCCTCAATACCAAAAACACATGCGGAAACTTTCATGCAGCCTCCGTTCTTGCGGTCTTGAGTTTTGAAACTGAACTTTTATGGTTGATGATGACGTTACACAAGAACACAAGATCGCTGAAGAACGGGACCAGGGGCAGCCAAGCTGGAGCACATACTCTTGTCCCCTGGGCTCTGCAATAGTTGGGGAAATTCGAAATTGAACCAAAATAAAAAACAACCCACTAAAATTGGCTTAAGATTGGCAATGAAAATTCAGGAATTGCAATCAGCAGAACCTGGGAAGAAAAAAAAATATTGAGAAACTGCCTTGGTCTGTTTGCTCCTAGATTGCACGTTCAAATCTCTCCTCTCATTTTGTGAATCTGAAGCAAAACAAATCTGAAACTTTTTTATTTCTAAGTCATCAGCTCAGAAAACATGTTCCTGAATGCCTTCCCAGTTTTAAAAACTGTTTATTTCATTTGTTCTGTAACAACAAACGCGGTACAGCCTCATTAGCGCCCACACGGCAGCCACGCTAATACACGCATTAGCGCCCACATTAGCAGGCACAGTGCCTTTCAAACGGTCACTCCATCAAATGCAGCACAGCTCACTCACGTTGCATGCATTTTTAGAAACAAAACCCATAATTTGCTTTATTTATGATTCCAGCTGAGGGCATTCCCGGACGTTTTTAATCATCTTTAGCTAACTTTGCTAACGCTGTAGTAGATGCTCACACGGCTTACCTGTTGCTCTATGTGCCTGTTTAATGATCAGTGTCTACATTGGTTGCTGAGTTCCCAAACTAGCCGCAGTCTAATTTATTTATTTATTCCATCCAAGTATCAAGGATGGACTCTGCCGGGTCACTGGGTCAGACCCTCGCACTGTAAATGGGGAAAAATACAAAACAAATGAACTGTCAAATCAATGCGCTCCCTGGAGAACGCGCTCACACACTTTCTCTCTCTATCTCTTCTGTTTTCTCAATAAAGCTGAAACTGAAACCCTTAGAGGCCAATTTGTCATCGTCTCTGTCTGCACATAATCGTGAAAATGTTGTCACTTGTTAAAGGGATCTTTTTAACACAGCTGTTCCAACTCATTTGGCCAAGCTTCTAGCATTTTATGCCAAGACGATCTATAGGAGAACATTAAATCTTTCTCGGGATCTTGCACTATGCTGAGCTTCTTACATAGGGGATTGAGTCATTTACATTGTTCCTTAAATCCTGTGGACTTAATGGGCATTATTCAAAATAAGTAGAGGCTGGATGTGAACCCTCACCTTTGGAGAAACAACTTTGGATAAACAGCTTATTGTGCAGTTTGAGACCACTTATGTCTCTTGTCGATTAACCAGTAGACTTTGATTCCTGTAACGCCAAGGGAAAAACTTGCACCTAAAACAAAATGAAACGTGTATAGCAATAAGAATCGTAAGAAAATCATATGATTTCAGTTCATTAGTGTTTCTTTCAATAATTTTAAGGTAAATTTGACCAAATAATTTTGATAATTTGTGCAAATGTAATGTAATGTGTATTTATATAGCGCATTTATTATGTATGGCCATACACCCAAGGCACTTCACAATCATGAGGTGGGTTTCTCCACACTACCACGAGTATGCAGCATCCACTTGGATGATGCGACGGCAGCCACAGGACAACAACGCTAGTGTGCTCACCACACACCAGCTATAGGTGGAGCGGAGAGACAGTGATGGAGCCAATTCGGTGGATGCTGATGATTGGGAGGCCATGATGGTTAAGGGCTGAGAGGGAATTTGGCTAGGACACCGGGGTTACACCCCTACTCTTTATAAGAAGTGTCATGGGATTTTTAATGACCACATAGAGTCAGGACCTCGGGTTATCGTCTCATCTGAAAGACACGTTAGCATCCTCTGCTGTACAGATATCTGTTATGTTAATGTACAGAACAAACCTGATTTAACATCCACAAACCAGGCTTGAAGCGTCTTCTTTTATAATTGTACTAACATGGGGATGTGGAGATGAGGTAAGGTGGTAAAATCGCTGTGATACATTACAAACATGCACTGTTTTAAAAACATTTTAAACTTGTAAAACTTATTCTTGATCACATTTGATGATGATTGATGATCACAGAACGCTGAACAGATCTTTTAATCCCGGTTGCTTTGCTCACACCCTGTCTTGTTGATATGATTATAAGCGTTACTACAAAGTCAATCAATTCAGTGGGCAGGGAAACCGCACTCCTACGTCACGTTTCCGTGGGCCTCAAAATGGAAGGGATTTGGATTCTATTTCAACGTCAGAAAATGTAAAAAAAGAGACTTATTGCGTTTATATCACCCCAATATGACTGTGGACATACTATTCCTACACAGAGTTCAGTCCAAACAGCTTACAAAAGATGACTTTCATCATAGATGCCCTTTAAGTTATTAGATATGTAGCATACATGCGATTAACAATGTTATATTTACTCCTTGTGTTCTTCTGTACATTCAGTAGAGGGGTTGCAGTGAATTAGAGTAAAAAAAGTCGTTTTTACTATATTTCATGGAAGAATGCATGTGAAAGCACTATTAATGGAGTGAAACCATCATTAGGATCTGAAACTTTCAAAGCCAGTTTTAAGTTGCAACAATGAGCACATTTGTAGTGGAAATATTTGTTCAGTTAGAGGCTTAAATGATTTCCTCTGAGGCACTTAGTGCGACTTTAAATCACACTGGACTGTGATCCACAATATGTTCCTTTCTAAGTGGCCATACTAAACAAACTAGATTTAATGCTTAGTGTCAGATGTTTAGAAAGGCTAAATTCTCCCCAACGTAATTATTAGCTACTATTTCAAAGAAGCCAGCCTCTTATGAAGGCCACGTTTTTGAATCTCTGACAATCCTGCTGACCTTCTGGTGCTGGCAGAGCCTCTCAGGCCTTGTGGCGAGTCCAGATGTGTCTGATTATATCGAGACGACCTTAGAAGATTTGATGCAAGAGGAAACGCAAAAGCGTGCCAAGCTTTTGTGCCACATAGGTGCAACAGATCTGCGTAAAAGCCTGCCAAAGAAATGTGTGTCACTCTACTGTGAAGAAAGATTTGTGCACGGCCTTTGCGCTTTGTCACTTTGGTGTCAAGAGCGAGACTGCAGCCAAAGCCTATAACTTCTCATCGAAAATCCTGAGCTTTGGGGTTTTGTTTCTTGCTGAATAAGCAATTCCCATGCTACTTTGCTACCACACCTGCTATGGTCTCAACACCGAGCTCTGTGGTACACCCCTGAATATACACTGCTGGGGCGAAGTTCATGCTATGAATTAGAGATGGATTTTTCAGCCACATCAAACATGGCACTGCAATAAGGTTTGGGGTTTGTAAGTGCACACGTGCAGGGTCGAGTTCTCTATCATTATCTAACCTACGAAGAGCTCAAACGATGTTGTTCCCTTGGGGACTGCTATGATGTTTACAGCTAATATGCAGGCGTAGCTGAAAACTACTATCATTTTGTACAATTTCCGAGCTCTAAAACCCAACAGAAAGTCATGCAAGACATTTTCGCTCCTTAATTCCCAAGGATGGCACAATCACCGCTGAGAAGAGTTTACCGTCCATCTATTTCCCTAAGAAGTGTTGTATACTTGATTAATCCATGGTAATCCATTTGCAAAACAGTTGAACTCCTTCCACCCCTCTTTCAACTTCAGTCAAGGAGGAATTTTACACCTGAATGGCAGAAAGAGCTCTCTGTTCGCATCGAAGCATACCAGAAAATCACTTCCGCTAACATGTTTCTCTCTCATGACTTTGGAGAATGTCCTTGTCTATGCATTACTGTCAAAAATCAACAATCAGGACTCAAAATACTTACTTTTCCCAAATATCTTCTGTGTTTCACATAAAAAAAAGAAACAAAACTGAACCCTGAATTGTCATGCACATTTGTCAACAATTTTAGGTCAAAAATGGAGCTGGGGAAAATAAAAATGCTGCTAAGTAGTCCAAATGGAGATATAAAAGTGGCCACAGTGCGGTTAGAGTATGTCGTGCAGTCCAGCGGCTCTCAGAATTGATTAAAGTAGAGATGTTGGATGATGTCCTTCAGTCTAAACCATCATTTTGGCTTGCGCTGGACTCTCATCTCTAAGGTTTGTGCCAAGTGACGACGCCAAATCCTGTCTTAAAGATGTACTTGATGATTAGGATGGCAGAGGCTGAGATGGAAGAGAGGCTGTTGTGTCGACATAAGCCTGACTTCATTACCATGATTCAGACCTGTTAATACTTTTGAAAAAAATGCAAGGTTGTATTTTATACAACAGATAAAAATGTCTTAGATTGTGCGTAAAGGCTTTCCAATGCTTGTCAATAACTTTAACATCACAATCCGGTTTCAAACTTCAGCCTTTGAAGAATAAAATGAAGATGCTAAGAAAAATAAATGAGGATCTGGCAGAAATTTTAACTTATACACGTTTAATTTTGGATTGCTTCTCCAAATAAGCTCTCATGTGAGTATAGTCAATCAATAAGGCATATTGACTTCTTTAATGCCATTTTATGATGATTTTTGGAGCTCAATATGGATGCTAATATGTTTTCCCCCATATATGATCCACAGGAGATGAATAGTAAATGACAAGATTTTTAGTCCAGTGTCCAGTCCAGTGTTTCTCAACCATGTTCCGGGAGGACCCCCAACACTGCATGTTTTGGTTGTCTGTTACACCTATTACAGATCTTTCATTCTCTGCTAATGAGCTGATGATCTGAATCAGGTGTGTTTGGTTAAGTAGACAAAGTAAACATGTTGAGCTGGTGGTCCTCCAGGAACGTGGTTAAGAAACACTGACCTAGTCCAAGGTCTACAAGTTATGACCAACTTAAATGGCCGACCAGATAAATGCCTGCTGTACCAATCGCTAGTCAAGCTAATGAGCCATCCAGACAAGTTCGGACCAACTAGAGACCACATAAATCCACCCATCATCCTTTTTATCGTGCAGGAAACAACATAAACCCACAAAATCAAAGGCAGTTTTGAAAGTCATCGTTCAGATTAGCTCCACAAGCGCAGTAAACGAGCTTGATGACCTGTTTGCTGTTAGTGGTGAATGATACAGAGGCTGCAGGCTGCCATCAGGGGTTTGTGTGCGCTTTAATAAAGTGCTAATATGCAACAGCGTGGTCCCTCTGGCTCAATTTGGGGGCCGTTTATGAGCAAGCTCCAATTTCAGGGCCCCCAATCCAACGGAGCACTCAAACAACCCCATTAAACCCTGAAGACAGCAGAGTTCAGCAGCCATCATTAACATGGCCTGTCTAGACTCCAAAACACTCACACAGGGGTCTTTTGTTTTGCACTGTCGACAATAATACACGTGACGAGTCAAAAGAAATAAGTGATAAGTGACGTCTGGAAAGTGTTCAGGCTATAATGAGCCGCATAAAAGGTAATAAAATAAATACCTCACCGCAGAAGCCATGCTAATGCGTAAATGAAATAATAGCAGGCCACCAAATTGCATTTGCAGTGAATATCGAATTATAAAAAAGCAACGTCTAAAGCCTGGCTACTGTTTTAAAAGCTCAGCGTGATGAAACTGCTGACAGGTCGAGTGAAGTGCAAATTTTAGGGGGCGCGCTTTGATGTGCCTGATGCATTTTTTTGGCAGAGCTTTTTGTAATCAAATAAAAACCCTTTACGGTTCGTGCTTTATTGTTCTCACTCTTACACAGCAAGCAAATACCTTCTGTTTGAATGTACATAAAGCTTTCTCATAAAGCTCAAGACGTCTCTAAACCAATAAGAGAGCTTCCCTGCAGTTCGAAAGACATCATACGCAGGTAATTACAGTCGACCGAATTCAATTACGACCTATGGGAGGCCTAAAAATAAACATTAGATTGACGGATATTAGACATAAGCTTTTATTAAACCTTTATTTACCATTCGGAGTATCAAAAAAAGCAAGTCAGAAACATACACCAAGAATCCTCCATTGGTGCCAGTAGAAACATTCTCCTTCTCCATAGAAAAATGCATGGCACCATGATAACAACTTATAAAAAAGTTTGCACACAAGATGTACATTCTCCCCATTTGTTGGCATACATAAGCATTAAACAAAGACGCAGCAGTAGACTGAAAAGGCGCACTTAATATATTTTTCAGACCATTGTTTTCTCTCTGAATGAGCAGTTGAAAGTTCATTCCCTTTCCCCAAAGCAGATATATATATATATATTAGTTCATTATTCTACACTATTAAGCAACACTTTCAAACTGCATTAAAGAGGTTTATATGGATTGATCTGGCACTGGTTGAGTTAAACTGTGTGTATACTTGTATAGGTAGGTCTGATTTGATTGGATAGACAAGAGGAAGTCGTGCCACTCAAAAGAGACATAAAAAAAAACCCAAAAAACACTGATACATGTGTAAGAAAGACAAAAAGGGCAAATAAATAAAGTGTAATCACCAACAAAGTCTTAGGTGTTCCTCAAGAGTTTGTATTTGGTCCTTCCACTGCTATAGTGCTGATAAATAAACCTATATGGGTAAATATTACTTTCGTACCACCCCAAGAAACACCCT
The DNA here is from genome assembly GCF_903798145.1 of Danio aesculapii. Lineage (NCBI taxonomy): Eukaryota > Metazoa > Chordata > Actinopteri > Cypriniformes > Danionidae > Danio > Danio aesculapii. Next base: position 50,321,734 of record NC_079438.1, read on the forward strand.
GTTTGAGATGATGGAGGCGTTTTGCAGCCGTCTATACTTTACTGAAAGTGCTGAATCTCTCAATGCAGCTTATAAATCATCTGGCACTTTGAGAAAAGTCATGAACTGACACAGAAATGCTTTGCCGCCAGATGCCATTCGCTTCGACAAGCTGCCGTTCAAGGCAATAAGTGAGGACAGCGAGTATGGAAAACGTTGATTTACGAGTCAAAGGTTGACATTAGTCGCCCACATCGCTATCCTGGTCCCCGATGGTCCACAGGAAGTGGAAGCTGAGAGCCAGGAGAGCGGTGCCCAACAGGTCGCCCAACGCCGTTAGATATGGGATAGAGAAACTGTCTGGATCTTTCCCGCTTTTCCACATGGAGTGAACCATCCAATCCGCTATGCAAAGTAACAAGAACACCTGGGAGAAAGAGAGAACGCATACAAGAACGAGTTGAATATTTGTTATGGCCAAGATGCACTTTTGTGTAACACTTATAGCTCTCTTTATTCCTTTAGAGAAATTACCCTATGACCTCAAATACAAACAGGACAAATTCAGGAGACTTTGGAAACCTCTCTAATCCCTCCTACACAAACTCAGAATTTTTTATTTTAAGAGAGTTCTGGCTTTTTCTGTTTTGATTTACGTTTGTTAAACAGATACATTTGTAAATTATATTTAATTGGCAGTGCTTGAGGTTTGTTTGTTTGTCTTTGTACTATTTGAAAATCCTTAATAATAAAAAAAATAAATAAAATTACATATTTAAAAATGAAACATATTTGATAATCACACTAAACCACACTGTGTTCCTAGGCATTATTATAATTAACTGGTAAAGCAGAAGACCTTGGTACTTTCCGCTGTACCTTTAGAACTTTCCCACACACACAACAGGAAACCCTAAAGCAGACAGAAACGCAGAGAAGACTTCCAGAAAAGACAATGTTTGTGTTTATGGTGCCTCTTTGAAAACCTCATCTCAGAAATGAAACAAAATCCTATTCCTTTGAAAAGCAGCGTTCAAATTCAAGACAAAAAAATCTGAAACGGCTTCAGATCTAAACATCACAGGGTTTTTCAGCAATCCCAGCTCATTAAACAGCAGAAAATTAGCATTGTGTTTGTCTTTGAGTATCACAGACTACTGAAATGCTCTTTTGGATTGGCGTGGCCTAGCGGATGGTGGTTTGTATGCTTAAATCATATAATTGGGAAAATAACTAAGAAAAATAACTAATAACTGTCAATCACCATACTTTCACGGATGACTGATTTCATTAAGAATTACAAGCTTTTTTTTACATTACAAGTTTTCAAAAAAAAAAAAGATTGTGTACAAATATGTAAATAATGCCTTATTTAATAAAAGAACGTGTATAAATATGTGAATAATGCCTTATTTGATAAAAGAACGTGTATAAATATGTGAATAATGCCTTATTTGATAAAAGAATGTGTATAAATATGAAAATAATGCCTTATTTGATAAAAGAATGTGTATAAATATGAAAATAATGCCTTATTTGATAACAGAATGTGTATAAATATGAAAATAATGCCTTATTTAATAAAAGAATGTGTACAAATATGTGAATAATGCCTTATTTACTAAAAGAACATGTATAAATATGTAAATAATGCCTTATTTACTAAAAGAACATGTATAAATATGTAAATAATGCCTTATTTACTAAAAGAACATGTATAAATATGTAAATAATGCCTTATTTACTAAAAGAACATGTATAAATATGTAAATAATGCCTTATTTAATAAAAGAACATGTATAAATATGTAAGTAATGCCTTATTTAATAAAAGAACATGTATAAATATGTGAATAATGCCTTATTTAATAAAAGAATGTGTATAAATATGTGAATAATGCCTTATTTACTAAAAGAACATGTATAAATATGTAAGTAATGCCTTATTTAATAAAAGAACATGTATAAATATGTAAATAATGCCTTATTTGATAAAAGAATGTGTATAAATATGAAAATAATGCCTTATTTAATAAAAGAATGTGTAGAAATATGTAAATAATGCCTTATTTACTAAAAGAACATGTATAAATATGTAAATAATGCCTTATTTACTAAAAGAACATGTATAAATATGTAAATAATGCCTTATTTACTAAAAGAACATGTATAAATATGTAAATAATGCCTTATTTAATAAAAGAACATGTATAACTATGTAAGTAATGCCTTATTTAATAAAAGAACATGTATAAATATGTGAATAATGCCTTATTTGATAAAAGAATGTGTATAAATATGAAAATAATGCCTTATTTGATAAAAGAATGTGTATAAATATGAAAATAATGCCTTATTTAATAAAAGAATGTGCACAAATATGTGAATAATGCCTTATTTGATAAAAGAATGTGTATAAATATGAAAATAATGCGTTATTTAATAAAAGAATGTGTACAAATATGTAAATAATGCCTTATTTGATAAAAGAATGTGTATAAATATGAAAATAATGCCTTATTTAATAAAAGAATGTGTACAAATATGTGAATAATGCCTTATTTACTAAAAGAACATGTATAAATATGTAAATAATGCCTTATTTACTAAAAGAACATGTATAAATATGTAAATAATGCCTTATTTAATAAAAGAACATGTATAAATATGTGAATAATGCCTTATTTACTAAAAGAACATGTATAAATATGTGAATAATGCCTTATTTAATAAAAGAACATGTATAAATATGTAAGTAATGCCTTATTTAATAAAAGAACATGTATAAATATGTGAATAATGCCTTATTTACTAAAAGAATGTGTATAAATATGTGAATAATGCCTTATTTACTAAAAGAACATGTATAAATATGTAAGTAATGCCTTATTTAATAAAGAACATGTATAAATATGTAAATAATGCCTTATTTAATAAAAGAATGTGTATAAATATGTGAATAATGCCTTATTTACTAAAAGAACATGTATAAATATGTAAATAATGCCTTATTTACTAAAAGAACATGTATAAATATGTAAATAATGCCTTATTTACTAAAAGAACATGTATAAATATGTAAATAATGCCTTATTTACTAAAAGAACATGTATAACTATGTAAGTAATGCCTTATTTAATAAAAGAACATGTATAAATATGTGAATAATGCCTTATTTGATAAAAGAATGTGTATAAATATGAAAATAATGCCTTATTTGATAAAAGAATGTGTATAAATATGTGAATAATGCCTTATTTACTAAAAGAACATGTATAAATATGTAAATAATGCCTTATTTAATAAAAGAACATGTATAACTATGTAAGTAATGCCTTATTTAATAAAAGAACATGTATAAATATGTAAATAATGCCTTATTTAATAAAAGAACATGTATAAATATGTAAATAATGCCTTATTTAATAAAAGAACATGTATAACTATGTAAGTAATGCCTTATTTAATAAAAGAACATGTATAAATATGTAAATAATGCCTTATTTACTAAAAGAACATGTATAAATATGTAAATAATGCCTTATTTAATAAAAGAACATGTATAACTATGTAAATAATGCCTTATTTAATAAAAGAACATGTATAACTATGTAAATAATGCCTTATTTAATAAAAGAACATGTATAAATATGTAAATAATGCCTTATTTAATAAAAGAACATGTATAAATATGTAAATAATGCCTTATTTAATAAAAGAACATGTATAACTATGTAAATAATGCCTTATTTACTAAAAGAACATGTATAAATATGTAAATAATGCCTTATTTAATAAAAGAACATGTATAACTATGTAAGTAATGCCTTATTTAATAAAAGAACATGTATAAATATGTAAATAATGCCTTATTTAATAAAAGAATGTGTATAAATATGTAAATAATGCCTTTTTTGATAAAAGAATGTGTATAAATATGTAAATAATGCCTTTTTTGATAAAGAATGTGTATAAATATGTAAATAATGCCTTTTTTGATAAAAGAATGTGTATAAATATGTAAATAATGCCTTATTTGATAAAAGAACATGTATAAATATGTAAATAATGCCTTATTTACTAAAAGAACATGTATAAATATGTAAATAATGCCTTATTTAATAAAAGAACATGTATAACTATGTAAGTAATGCCTTATTTAATAAAAGAACATGTATAAATATGTAAATAATGCCTTATTTAATAAAAGAACATGTATAAATATGTAAATAATGCCTTATTTACTAAAAGAACATGTATAAATATGTAAATAATGCCTTATTTAATAAAAGAACATGTATAACTATGTAAGTAATGCCTTATTTAATAAAAGAACATGTATAAATATGTGAATAATGCCTTATTTGATAAAAGAATGTGTATAAATATGAAAATAATGCCTTATTTGATAAAAGAATGTGTATAAATATGAAAATAATGCGTTATTTAATAAAAGAATGTGTACAAATATGTAAATAATGCCTTATTTGATAAAAGAATGTGTATAAATATGAAAATAATGCCTTATTTAATAAAAGAATGTGTACAAATATGTGAATAATGCCTTATTTACTAAAAGAACATGTATAAATATGTAAATAATGCCTTATTTACTAAAAGAACATGTATAAATATGTAAATAATGCCTTATTTAATAAAAGAACATGTATAAATATGTAAGTAATGCCTTATTTAATAAAAGAACATGTATAAATATGTGAATAATGCCTTATTTACTAAAAGAATGTGTATAAATATGTGAATAATGCCTTATTTACTAAAAGAACATGTATAAATATGTAAGTAATGCCTTATTTAATAAAAGAACATGTATAAATATGTAAATAATGCCTTATTTAATAAAAGAATGTGTATAAATATGTGAATAATGCCTTATTTACTAAAAGAACATGTATAAATATGTAAATAATGCCTTATTTACTAAAAGAACATGTATAAATATGTAAATAATGCCTTATTTACTAAAAGAACATGTATAAATATGTAAATAATGCCTTATTTACTAAAAGAACATGTATAACTATGTAAGTAATGCCTTATTTAATAAAAGAACATGTATAAATATGTGAATAATGCCTTATTTGATAAAAGAATGTGTATAAATATGAAAATAATGCCTTATTTGATAAAAGAATGTGTATAAATATGTGAATAATGCCTTATTTACTAAAAGAACATGTATAAATATGTAAATAATGCCTTATTTAATAAAAGAACATGTATAACTATGTAAGTAATGCCTTATTTAATAAAAGAACATGTATAAATATGTAAATAATGCCTTATTTAATAAAAGAACATGTATAAATATGTAAATAATGCCTTATTTAATAAAAGAACATGTATAACTATGTAAGTAATGCCTTATTTAATAAAAGAACATGTATAAATATGTAAATAATGCCTTATTTACTAAAAGAACATGTATAAATATGTAAATAATGCCTTATTTAATAAAAGAACATGTATAACTATGTAAATAATGCCTTATTTAATAAAAGAACATGTATAACTATGTAAATAATGCCTTATTTAATAAAAGAACATGTATAAATATGTAAATAATGCCTTATTTAATAAAAGAACATGTATAAATATGTAAATAATGCCTTATTTAATAAAAGAACATGTATAACTATGTAAATAATGCCTTATTTACTAAAAGAACATGTATAAATATGTAAATAATGCCTTATTTAATAAAAGAACATGTATAACTATGTAAGTAATGCCTTATTTAATAAAAGAACATGTATAAATATGTAAATAATGCCTTATTTAATAAAAGAATGTGTATAAATATGTAAATAATGCCTTTTTTGATAAAAGAATGTGTATAAATATGTAAATAATGCCTTTTTTGATAAAAGAATGTGTATAAATATGTAAATAATGCCTTTTTTGATAAAAGAATGTGTATAAATATGTAAATAATGCCTTATTTGATAAAAGAACATGTATAAATATGTAAATAATGCCTTATTTACTAAAAGAACATGTATAAATATGTAAATAATGCCTTATTTAATAAAAGAACATGTATAACTATGTAAGTAATGCCTTATTTAATAAAAGAACATGTATAAATATGTAAATAATGCCTTATTTAATAAAAGAACATGTATAAATATGTAAATAATGCCTTATTTAATAAAAGAACATGTATAACTATGTAAGTAATGCCTTATTTAATAAAAGAACATGTATAAATATGTAAATAATGCCTTATTTACTAAAAGAACATGTATAAATATGTAAATAATGCCTTATTTAATAAAAGAACATGTATAACTATGTAAATAATGCCTTATTTAATAAAAGAACATGTATAAATATGTAAATAATGCCTTATTTAATAAAAGAACATGTATAAATATGTAAATAATGCCTTATTTAATAAAAGAACATGTATAAATATGTAAATAATGCCTTATTTACTAAAAGAATGTGTATAAATATGTATACAATGCCTTATTTAATAAAAGAACATGTATAAATATGTAAATAATGCCTTATTTAATAAAAGAACATGTATAAATATGTAAATAATGCCTTATTTAATAAAAGAACATGTATAAATATGTAAATAATGCCTTTTTTGATAAAAGAATGTGTATAAATATGTAAATAATGCCTTTTTTGATAAAAGAACATGTATAAATATGTAAATAATGCCTTATTTAATAAAAGAACATGTATAAATATGTAAATAATGCCTTAATTAATAAAAGAACATGTATAAATATGTAAATAATGCCTTATTTAATAAAAGAACATGTATAAATATGTAAATAATGCCTTATTTAATAAAAGAACATGTATAAATATGTAAATAATGCCTTATTTAATAAAAGAACATGTATAACTATGTAAGTAATGCCTTATTTAATAAAAGAACATGTATAAATATGTAAATAATGCCTTATTTAATAAAAGAACATGTATAAATATGTAAATAATGCCTTATTTACTAAAAGAATGTGTATAAATATGTATACAATGCCTTATTTAATAAAAGAACATGTATAAATATGTAAATAATGCCTTTTTTGATAAAAGAATGTGTATAAATATGTAAATAATGCCTTTTTTGATAAAAGAATGTGTATAAATATGTAAATAATGCCTTTTTTGATAAAAGAATGTGTATAAATATGTAAATAATGCCTTATTTGATAAAAGAACATGTATAAATATGTAAATAATGCCTTATTTACTAAAAGAACATGTATAAATATGTAAATAATGCCTTATTTAATAAAAGAACATGTATAACTATGTAAGTAATGCCTTATTTAATAAAAGAACATGTATAAATATGTAAATAATGCCTTATTTAATAAAAGAACATGTATAAATATGTAAATAATGCCTTATTTAATAAAAGAACATGTATAACTATGTAAGTAATGCCTTATTTAATAAAAGAACATGTATAAATATGTAAATAATGCCTTATTTACTAAAAGAACATGTATAAATATGTAAATAATGCCTTATTTAATAAAAGAACATGTATAACTATGTAAATAATGCCTTATTTAATAAAAGAACATGTATAAATATGTAAATAATGCCTTATTTAATAAAAGAACATGTATAAATATGTAAATAATGCCTTATTTAATAAAAGAACATGTATAAATATGTAAATAATGCCTTATTTAATAAAAGAACGTGTATAAATATGTAAATAATGCCTTATTTGATAAAAGAATGTGTATAAATATGTAAATAATGCCTTATTTAATAAAAGAACATGTATAAATATGTAAATAATGCCTTTTTTGATAAAAGAACGTGTATAAATATGTAAATAATGCCTTTTTTGATAAAAGAATGTGTATAAATATGTAAATAATGCCTTATTTAATAAAAGAACATGTATAAATATGTAAATAATGCCTTATTTAATAAAAGAACATGTATAAATATGTAAATGATGCCTTTTTTGATAAAAGAATGTGTATAAATATGTAAATAATGCCTTTTTTGATAAAAGAATGTGTATAAATATGTAAATAATGCCATTTTTGATAAAAGAACGTGTATAAATATGTAAATAATGCCTTATTTAATAAAAGAACATGTATAAATATGTAAATAATGCCTTATTTAATAAAAGAACATGTATAAATATGTAAATAATGCCTTTTTTGATAAAAGAATGTGTATAAATATGTAAATAATGCCTTTTTTGATAAAAGAATGTGTATAAATATGTAAATAATGCCTTTTTTGATAAAAGAATGTGTATAAATATGTAAATAATGCCTTTTTTGATAAAAGAATGTGTATAAATATGTAAATAATGCCTTTTTTGATAAAAGAATGTGTATAAATATGTAAATAATGCCTTATTTACTAAAAGAATGTGTATAAATATGTATACAATGCCTTATTTAATAAAAGAATGTGTATAAATATGTAAATAATGCCTTATTTAATAAAAGAACATGTAGAAATATAAATTTAGTTTTTTATGGTCAGAGTCCCTCGGAGGTCTACAGACAATTCGTTTGTCTTCATGCTTGGTTTGTGCTTTGACATGCACTATCAAGCCTGGGACCTTATCAAATACTTTCCGGACGCACTGTATATATACCTGTAGTATGTTTTTGTTATATCCTGTCATGTATTAAAAGAAAAACAATTAAAAAAATGTGAATTACAAAAAGAAATTAGCTGAATCAACACAATTCTTGAGTTTTTTATTTGGGACAACTTAATTGTTTTATAATAAAGCCACTTAAATTTGTGAAAACAATTAAGCTAACTTAATTTGTATTGGAACAACTTAAAGGAATTGTGTGGAATCCAGCATATTTTACATTGTACCGACACAAACTTATGTCTGAAAAGACACAAAAAATTATATTTTCTTTACATTAGACTGAAAAAGCTCTACAAAAAGCCCCCCAAAAAAGACCAAGTGCATGGAAAAACATTGTTTCTTGCCAGCCGTGTCTCACTTATTGTAACATCTGAAATCTTAATCTTACATCGGATTGAAAGTTAAAAACATGGACTGCAGCAAATCCCTCAAGGCTTCTCACTAGTTCGCCCGGCGTCCCCCATGTAAGACTTTCATTTAAGCGAAATAAAAACGAGGCTTGCCCATTAATCAGCCTGACGGGTCGCTGTGAAACTCTATTTGGAGGTCTGATGCTCTGGTTAACCGGGCGGGTGCCGTTCATTTATATCCGTTATATTAAGGTCAGCGCGAGATGGTTAAAAAGCAATTCGCCCTCCGCTGCAGATTTCAAACTTCAATTTAGCTAGCAGGAAACAAATGGCCGCTTTAAAGGCTATTAATTGTGCCTGCCAAGCAAGATGAGCTCTGTGACATTATTTCGATAATTAACCTTGCTTGTTTCCTTGTGCACGAATATCCGAACGTGACCTTTCCATGGGGACTTTCAGCTCGCTTTGTTAGGATTTTATTAATTAACGATGAAGGCGTTGGGAAGGGGACACCGCAGGCCATCGCAGTGGGCCGAGGAGCGCGATGGTTTGCTAATGTACACAAGCTGTTGATGGCCAACAGGATTAGACGTGTAGTTCCACCCTGTGCAAACACACAGACACACTTTTCCATCACTCACAAGAACAGAGAAAGCAGTCAGAGATACTGCATGGCATTCACACGTGTCCAACCTCTCTCTCACACACACACACTTATACACACATTTACTTGCTGTCTAAATGGGGATGTTCCATACACTTCTGTTGTTTAACATTAAGCTAATTATAATGACTACAAACAAACAAACAAGCACAAACCCTACACAGGACTCCCCAAATCTTTCCAAAAAAAGGTCATGTTTAGCAAACTCTGCATATTTAGCACACTGTGCTATTTATGTCATTTTTTCAGTGGTAGTAGAAGAAAGTTCAAGGTAAATGGACATGAATGATACTTCTTTGTTTATTACATGATATAGTACAGTTTGTGTTGAAATCAAGTTACACACACACACACATGTATACTAATAATATATTATTGGCAAGGCAAAATGCATATTTATAGAGAACAATTTTACACAACCATAGTTGATCCAAAGTGCTTTACACTAATAAAAATGAATTAAAAATTACCAATAAATAAATACAACTGTAAGAGAAAAAATAATATATATAATATATATAACTAAAATACAGGTATAAAATAACATGCATGCATCACTATTATTATTATTATTATTATTAAAAATACAAGGCAAAAACAAACTTGACTGTAAATAACTCTCGACTGTGAATTATTTTTGACTACCTATGCATAATAAAATGTATAATCATAAAGTTAATTCATTAATATAATACATTTTAGTAAAATGTAAAGCTATTTTAGTACTTTTTAAGTGTTTAGTGAATTTGTGAGTTTAATTAAGCTTTTTTTTTATTAAGTTTTTATTTTCTTTATTTATATTTCATGTTATTTATTGCATTTAATAAAATATGCTATTCTGACTAACTGACATTTTCTGAATAAATAAACAAATTAATGCTCTAAATAACATCTCATTTATTATACAAATATTAATAAAATATAAAATTGTATCTAAAAATATTACAGAAAAATGTATGCATAAACTGAAATACAGGTTTAAAATAACATGCATGCATCACTATTACATCCATACACACTCATACACTATGGACAATTTAGCCTACCCAATTCACCTATAGCGCACGTCTTTGGACTGTGGGGGAAACCGGAGCACCCAGAGGAAACCCACGCGAACGCAGACAGAACATGCAAACTCCACATAGAAACGCCAACTGACCCAGCCGAGGTTTGAACCAGTGACCTTCTTGCTGTGAGGTGACAGCACTATTATTATTATTATTAATATTAATATTATTATTATTATTATTAAAAATAAAAGGCAAAAAAATGACTGTAAATAGGTTTCGGCTGTGAATTATTTTTGACTACCTATGCATAATAAAATGCATAATTTTAAATTTAATTCATTAATATAATTAATTTTAGCATTATCTATTTAATGTTTATGCACATTTTAAAAAAACACAAAAATATTTTAATCATATTTAATAATGTTTGGTAAATTTGTGAGCCCATTTAAGCTTTTTATTTTAAGTTTTTCATTATATTTCATGTTATAATTTCACATTTATTGCAATTAATAAAATATATTATTCTGACTAAGTGACATTTTCTAAAAAAATAAACAAATAAATGCTCTAAATAAAATCACATTTATTCTAAAAAATTGAATAAAATATAAATTAGCGTTTAAAAATATAAGAGGAAAATAATATGCATAAACTGTAATACAGATATAAAATAACATGCATGAAAAAAAAACCTAAAAAACTTGTCTGTAAATAGGTCTCTACTGTCAATTATCTTTGACTATACCCATGCATAATCATAAAGTTAATTCATTAATGTAATTAATTTTATTATTATTTATTTACTATAAATGCATATATAACAAATACAAAAAACATTTTAGTCATATTTAATAGTGTTTGGTATATTTGTGAGTTTATTTAAGCTTTTTTAGTTTAACGTTTTTATTTTATTTTCATTATTTATATTTCATGTTATTTATTGCAATTAATAAAATGTTATTAACTGACATTTTCTGAATAAATAAACAAATAAATGCTCTGAATGACATCACATTTATTATTATTTTTCATAGAAATAAACAAATATTACACTCAAACCCATACCCAATAAATCCAGCAAATTTCTTCAATATATGTTTGTACTGTGGATTATTTTCTCATCTGAATTTTTGAGCAGGCACTCTTAACTCCCTCATCGGAAAAAAGTCCCTTGAGAGGCATGTGAAAATCCAGTTTAGACCCTCTGCACATCATCACCAAAAATAGTTAACAGCTCTGTACTGGTAAACTCATTTAACCCTGGAATCTCTTCCTCTAAAGCAAACTCTGCGTCTGCTGGAATTCAATACATGCCTTGTATTTGCAGACCCATAAAGGTCAAAGATCACAGGGCCACTTTCTGGGCACCAGACACACGGAAAAGGAAAGCTATAGTTAACCCCTCAACAATTAGAAACGGTCAAATTGTCACCCCCCAAAAATGGGCATGAAATTGAAATGGAATGACTAAAAAAGTAAGATATATTTGAGATAGTTCACCCAAAAATGAAGATGCAATCTCTGTGTACTCATACTCATGTGATTTCAAACCTTTTGAGTTTCTATAACTAACTCAAACTGGATTGAAAATAGTGGAGAGAGAGTAAATTATGACAGAATTTTAATTTTTGGGTGAACCATCGCTTTATGTCTAAAGTCAATGTCAAAATGGTTGAGATGGCCAATCAAATCAAAGTAGGCGGAGTTTACAGTTCAACGAAGCAGATCACAAATTCCAGTGCGAAACATTTAAAAGAGAGCCAGGTAAGGTCAAATAAATAAATGATCCATCATTTTATAAGTTCATAAAATATTAAAATGTTTAAGATAGATAATAAAAATGGCACTGATTTAAATTAATTAATGGTATTTATCCTACCATATATGGTAATTTTATAATATATGGTAATTACACTGATTACAATATAACTTTGTAAAAATTATTTATTATATATATTTAGGTCATAAGAGTTCAAAACCCTTGTTATCATGTTAGAAGCTAACAAAATAATGTTTAAGATAAATAATAATGGCATTTAAGTAAATAAATGGTTTTACCCTACCATAAATGTAATCTCATATCTCATTTACATTGATGACAATATAATATATTTATTTATTTTAGTTTAGTTTTAGTTCATATCATTTTATATATTAATCATTTTATAAGTTAACAAAATAATGAAATATTTAAGATAATAATAGAAATGACATTCATTTAAGTAAATAAATGTTATCTTATATGGCAATATCATATACATTGATTACAATATTATTTATTTATTATTTTATTTGTTATATATTTTAGGTCATGAAAGCTCAAAAGCCTTGTTATACGTTAACAAAACAATCAAAAGTTTAAGTTAAATAATAATAATGTCTAATTTACATTAATGACAATATAATGTATTTATTCATTTTAGTATAGTTTTTAATAGTATAAGTCATAAGTTCAAAAATCTTTTAAATATGTTATAAACAAAACAATCAAACATTTAAAATAAATAATAAAAATAGTACTTATTTAAATAATTTTTGGTATTTACCCTACCATATCCGGTAAATTCATTTACTTTGTTTATAATATAATTTTGTAAATTTTTTTTATTGAATTTGTTATATATTTTAGGTCATAAAAGTTCAAAAAGCCTTCTTATCATTTTATAAGATAACAAAATAATCAAACGTTTAAGATAAATAATAAAAATGGAACTCATTAATAAATAAATGTTTTACCCTACCGTATATGGTAATCTCATTTACATTGATGACAATGTATTGTAATTATTTGTTTTTGTTTAGTTTTAATTATATATTTAGGTCACAAAAGTTTACAACATTTTTTTAAGTTAACAAAATAATGAAATGTCTAAGATAAACATTGAAAATGGTACTTATTTAAATAAATTAATGGTATTTACACTAACATATACGGTAACCGCATTTACATTGATTACTATTTATTTATTATATATTTTAGGTCATAAAAGTTCAGAAACCTTGTATATGACCCAGCATTTTTCCGAAGAGCATTTCAATGAGTGTCTTTTAAAGGGTTAAAATACAAAAATTGCTAATACTTTGTGATCAATTTAAAGACTAAGTATTTAATGTACAGAAATAATTGCCAAAAATGACTGACTGAGGCACCACATAATAGAATAAACAGCCCACTCATTTGTTTCCTATGTCTCGAAATGCCCGCCTCTCTCTTTCCATCCTTCAAATGCATCCAAAGCTGCTCTGTACGGCTGCGAATCTCAAAGACCTGTGTGTTGAGGTTAGCCAGGGCGTTTCACATGAACGTACACATACACACAAACTTCCTAAAAATACCATGCATTCCACAAGCTCAATGCACTTACTGAGCTTCTCCGCAGCCAATCCATCTTAATTGCGATCCAAACAATTTATGAAAACACCCTTTTGGACTAAAGCAAACACTCATAGATACACACAAACAACACCTGCTCACTATCACTGCTAATGTCAGCCGCGTTTCATTCACAGGGGAAATGGCTTGCTAAAAGCTCTGGGGATTTTCCAAAAAGCTTTGTAGGTTTATGATGGGGAGAAAAAAAAAACAGCATGTTGTAATATTGTTACATGTGGGCCGCTCCGTTGCGATTAAGCTGGAGATGAAATAGATTCCCCAGATTCCCTTGTAAAATGGGTGTCTGGTTTTATGATTATAGGCTGACATTTTTGTCTGCTTCAGGAAATAGTGCCTACATCTGAACCCCGAATAGGTGTCAGATTTAATACGAAGATGTAGCGATGACAGTTTCTGTAAACAGTGTGGACATATATTTGACAGGTATCAGTGGGTTTTTTTTTTGTGAGACTCACCTGGAAAAGAGCAGCAGCCAGATACACCAGGATGAAGACGACGGTCAGCGAGGTGTGACCCCTCTCCATCAGATCAATGGTGTACACGAAGATCAGGTGACCTGGGATGACCAGTAACAGCAGGACCTGTGCTGACCTGTGATTGGCCCCTGATAAAAAGAGATTAATAAAAATAAAGAAAATAAATAAACATATACATATAAATAAGTTTTTAAAAGTTTACAAAAGAAATGTGTATTTTATATAATGAAAATCCTGTAATATAATCAATCCTAACCCTTAAATGTTGTAAATAAATCTACTGTCAATTATCTTGCGACCCTTAGACATTCCTACTAATGAAAAATATGCATTATGAATTTTTATTAGTATTTATGTGAAATTATAGCATTACATAATGTTTAAATAGCTTTTATTTTCATAGCTTGTGTGTGCTTGTATGTTTTTGTTTACTTTTATTTATCTAAGTTGATTTCAGTTTTTGTTTTAGTTTAATAGACGGATGGATGGACGAACGGATAGTCAGACACATAGATATATAGACAGTCATAAAGATATATAGACAGACATATAGTATATAGACAGGCATATAGTACATAGACAGACAATAGATTTATAGACAGACAATAGACATATAGATATATAGACAGACATATAGTATATATACAGACAGACAGATATATATATGCGTGTGTGTAAAATAGATATATAGACAGACAATAGACATATAGACAGACATATAGATACATAGACAGACAACAGACAGACATACAGATATATAGACAGACAATAGATATATAGAAAGACATTTAGATATATGGACAGACATATAGATATATACAGACAAAAGACAGACGTATACATATATAGACAGACATAGATATTTAGAGAGACAAATAGATTTATAGACAGAAAACAGTGAGATATATAGACATACAGAAAGACATTTAGATATATAGACAGCCACATAGGGATACAGACAGACAATAGACACACACACACATATATATATATATATATATATATATATATATATATATATATATATATATATATATATATATATATATATGAGAGAGAGAGAGAGAGAGAGAGACAGAGATATTTAGACAGACAATAGAAACATACAGATATATAGACATACATCTAGATATATAGATAGACAAAAGACATAGACCGAAAACAAATGGAGACAAATAAAGAGACAAACAATAGACAGAGACAGATGGAGGGATAAATGAATAGACATACAGATAGAGGAATGGACATAAAGATGACAGAATATACATATAGATGGAAAGACGGATGGATGGATGGATGGATAGTCCGGGCATCTGGACTGTGTCCCCTGAGTCCTCTTGCGTCTCTAAGAAAGAGCCGTGCATCAACACACCGACTGCTGTCTCTGTTGTTTATAAGAAGTGTCTGCTGCTTTTCTTCAGGATGGATCGTTATACACAAACCACCGTTACACACACTCCATTAAAAGTAATGTATACACACTCACACGAACTTGTAAGCGATGTTGCTCTAAACACTGGTTTCTTGTTCTCGCTCTCTTTAATCTAAGCTATGAGAATAAAAAACTGCCTTTGAGTCTCTCTCCTTAAATCTATAAACCTTGAAAGAGGTTTGGCCTTTCACACACATATTAAGATGCGCCATCCATGTGACTGAAGTCAATCAAATTTCCACCAGTTATTTCACTGAGAAAAAGTATGAAATATATGATGTGCAAAGAAAACAGATAGAGAGATGGACAGATGGATAGCTGAATTGATAGACCAATAGATGGATGGATGGATGGCTGGATTGATAGATGGATGGGTAGATATATAGATGGACAGATGAATGGATGGATGTATGTATAGACATGTAGATGGACAGATGGATTGACGGATGGATGGATAGACAGATGGATCGATGGATGGACGCATAGACATTTAGATGGCTGGGCAGACAAAGATGGACAGATGGATGGCTAGATGGATAGACATAGATGACTGGATGGATGGATGGATTGATAGAATACATGGATGGATAGACAGATGGCCGGAGGGACGTATAGACGGATGGACGGACAGATGGATGGCTGGATGGACGTATGAATAGACGGATGGATGGATGGATGGACAGATGGGTGGCTGGATGGGACATATGAATGGATGGATGGATGGACAGATGGATGGACAGATGGATGGCAGGATGGATATTTGGACATATAGATAGACAGAAGGATGGCTGGATGGACGTTTAGATGGACAGATGGCTGGCTGGATGAATAGATAGACATAAATGGCTAGATAGACATTAAGATGGACAAATGGATGGATGGATGGATGGGTGGATGGATAGACATATAGATGGGCACATGGATGGCTAGATGTATTAATGATGGAAGGATTGATGGATAGATGTATAGATGGAAGGATGGATGGCAGGATGGTTAGACATTTGGATGGATGGGTGGATGGCTGGATGGATAGACGTATAGATGGAAGGACCAATGGCTAGATGGAAAGACATATAGATGGAAAGATGGATGTCTGGAAGGATAGATGTATAGATTGAAGGATAAATGGCTGGAGGGATAGACATAGATTGAATGATCGATAGCTGGATGGATAGACGTATAGATGGCTGGCTGGATGGATGGATGTATAAACTGACAGACATAGATGGCTGGATAAATATAGATGGACAGATGGATGGATGGGATGGACAGACGGGTGGATGGATGGATGGATGAATAGACATATAAATGAACAGATAGATAGATAGATGGATTAACCTAGATTTACAGACGGATGACTGGATGGATGGATGTACTGTATAGACAGATTGATGAAAAAATGGATGGCTAGATGGATGGACGGAAGGATGGATAGACATAAATGGACAGATAGATGGCTGGATAGATAGACGTATAGATAGACAGATGGATGGCTAGATGGATAGACATAAACAAATAGATGGATTGATAAACAGATGTACAGATGGATGGCTGAATGGATAGACATATAGATGGTTGAATGTGTGTGATAGATTAATTGTGTGCCTTTCCAAACAAGTCAAAATGCTGTCAAATTATTCAGAATATTTTGGAATAATTTCCACCACAACCAGCAATTTTGCCTGTAATGAAACAAGTAAAGCTTGATTACCTAAGGCAAAACTGATAATGGATGTGTCTGTATAAGATTAAATGACTCCTAATGAAAACAAACTGATAAATAGCCTCATACATAAATTTCACCTGAACTCACTTCAATTGTGCACCCTTTCCAAACAAAGCTATTATTCATATAATATTTTATGATAACATTCCCTCTATAGGGGAAATGATGAATTGGTATGTAGTGAAAAAAAAATCAATCCTGCTATGCTTGTATTTTCAAGCAAGAGTTTAATTTCTGAAGGTCTGTGGTTCTTAAAGTTCAAAGTGGCTATATTCACCACATGTATTGTGTAATATGGAGTAGCGTTGAAGGTTACCTGAGCCACAGAAGGTGCGGCAGGGATAGTAGCAACCCTTGGCCTCATCTGGAACCTCGCCGGGGGTGCTGTGAAAGTGCAGGTAGGTGGATATCCTGCTGGACTGGATGGCCACCAAATTTCCTCCAATACCTACAAAACAAAAATACTCATATTAGACAAATACACACTGAGAATAGAAGCATAATAATATACAACGTTCTCCACCATTATTGGCAGTCAAACAAGGCAGTAAATAAAACCTTGATCATTTACCTTTCAATCTTTGGCTTAAAATATGAACAAAAACCTGAAGACATTTGAGTTTATTTTAAGATGACAGTAGAGGCTTTTTCTCAAAACCCATTTTTAAATAATTTGTGGTGATGTATTTGATGTTGGATTGATATTCAGAGACTATCTGAGCCTAAGAACGACTGCGATTCTCCAACTGTGATTCCTGGAGATTTTGTTGACCTCTTAGCATTCCTGTAAAATTGGCTTACATGCCTAAAAAATGCATACCCAAAGTAAATTACATGCTATTTTTGAACCATTCTTAGTATATACATGGTTTTGCTCTCTTTTGAAAGGTGACACTCTGGGGTTTATTACTTAAGAGTCAGAATCACTGTAAATGTTATTGCTATTAATTAATTAAACTTAAGACACACTAAAAAATAAAATCCACCAAAAATTTGAATCTTAACTAATGCCTGCAGAAGACTATAATTAAGAGGTATTAGTTTGAAGAGACAATTGGATGAAAGCTTGAAGCCTTACCAAGCCAAATTTTCTATTTTGATAACAATACCTTAGACATTTAGCATTTTATACATGTTTATCCAAGTGAATGTCAAAGAGCTCCCCAAAAAGGGCACTTGGAGACTCCAAATGACCCTATTTGACCATTTACACATAAAGGGCTGTAATTCTTTAATGCTTTATTGTACAGTCATATTTTGGGCTCTCATGAAAGGTTACACTTAGAGCTAGTATATCCCAGATCCATACTCACTGTCAATACTTGTTGACACAAAGCAATAGAAAGAAAATTAAATAACTTAAACTCTGTACAAAACTCACTATATATACATATGTATAAACACAAATTGCACACACACGCACACACACACACGCACGCACGCACGCACGCACGCACGCACGCACGCACGCACGCACGCACGCACGCACGCACGCACGCACGCACGCACACACACACATATATATATATATATATACATAATACACATATTTTACCCACACACCTAATGTATAGTGCTCAACATACAAGTACACCTCCACAGATCTCTGATTTAGATTGATAATTTCAATAGGATGAATTTTAATATTATATTTGTGCATATACATTAGATTACTCAGTACTGAAGCCAAATCTGGAGCTAATCTAACAAAATAACTTATGATAATGGTCCACAATTAGAACATTCAAATTTATCTGTTAGGGAACAATATTAAAGCATTCAAGAATAGACAGATGTCCTATTCCAGGATGATTCATAACACTTGGATTTGATTTATTAATCATTTTTCTGATGATTTCACCATTTCCCGATATCCTCTCTCCAATTTGTGAGGCTCAAATTTCCCTCAAAATGTTCAGTGTGCACCAATACAGGTGCATGGCACTGTAAAATCGCATGAAAACCAAACAGGGTTCTGCAGAGAAAATGCTTTTTAATCCACAAACGCAGGCTTAATTTTTCTCACTGTCAGACTGGCAGCCATGAGTCACTAACTCTGCTTTTGTTTCCCGCCTCTTTATCTTTCTTTCTTCCTTTCTCTCTCACACACACCAACACACGCAGCCCCTTCCTCTCTTTCTCCCTCCCTCCCTCCCTCTCTCTCCAGAGAAAAGCAGAGCGATGTCCAGAGCCGCAGTAATGATATGTCACGCCCAGCAGTTCTGGAAGAAGACAAGCGAGACAAGAAAGAGGAGAGACAGAGGACAGAACAGAACGGACAACACAGGCAATGACTCAACGTACGCATTCTCTCCTCTTTTTACATCTGGCTTGTCACTCTGACAAAATGAAACATATGCTTCTGAAGTAAAACAAACAGAAAGGAACAGAATAGAATTGAACAGAATAGGAAATTTACTAAACAAAATGAAGTCAAACCGGATATGACAGAAATACAAAGAATAGAACAGAACAAAACAGAATAGAATAGAATAGAATAAACACAATGTCAAATGAGCAGGCAGTATTTGAAGGACACCAAAATCCAACAGAAAAATATTCTGACTTATTTTCTATCCAAAAAAATATATATTTCATCAAGATTCTTTGGATTAATCTTGAATGCCTCCTCCATCTTACCCCAGACATGCTCAATAATGTTCATGTCTAGTGACTGGGCTGGTCAATCCTGGAGCACCTTGTTTTGCTTTCAGGAACTTTGATGTGGAGGTTGAAGTATGAGAAGGAGCGCTATCCTGCTAAAGAATTTGCCCTCTTCTGTAGTTTGTAATGTAATTCGCAGCACAAATGTCTTGATACCTCAGGCTGTTGATGTTGCCATCCACTCTGCAGATCTCTCCCATTCCCCCATACTAAATGTAACCCCAAACCATGATTTTTCCCTCGCCAAACTTGACTGATTTCTATGAGAATCTTTGGTCCATGTGGGTTCCAGTAGGTCTTCTGCAGTATTTGTGATGATTGGGATGCAGTTCAAGAAATGATTCATCAGAAAGATTTACATTCTGACACTTCCAAATGATCAACTAGAAGTCAAGATATTATATGTTGCTCTTACAACCGGGATCAACGACAAGACTTTTATCAGGTAGTGTACACTGAGGTTTTAGTTTTTGAAAAAGTATAATAAGCATCTGAATATTATTTATGCCATTATTATTGTACCTTTAATCCACAGCTTTATCAAACAAAATGAACCTCAATGTCCTGTCATGAGAAGTGTTTTAATTCAGTTTTGCCTCTTTATGTGTTTACGCTTTATGAATCAACAAGGATAACAATTTGAGCTAAAAACCTTCTTTAATGTTGTACTGAAGAACCAAATAACTAGTGTATTGGATGTCCTGTTATGTTACTTTAACTTATTTTAATAAGTTAGTCTTCTACCTTTTTTTGTAACTGTATTGTCACATTATAAGTCAGTTTAATTAACGTAAACTGAAATTACTTGTAAATTAATTTGACTTAAAATAATTAAGGCAGCCACAAAGTTTTCACAGCGTGTGGGGTCAGCAAATTAGCAGGAAATTAAACATTTTGGTTGAACGGTCCCTTTAAATTTTATTTAACAAATTTTAAAAGAACCAAACAATAAACAACAGAAGAAACCCACAAAACAGAAGGGAAGATAACAGAGACATTTTAGAGAAAGAAAATGCTGTCAAAACCATAAACTATTGGGGATTTGGGAATTGCTTTAGAAAGCCGTTTTACACGCACACACACACAGAAACATTTCTTCTGGCTCAGATATTTTGAGAATAGTAAAGACTTGTGGAAATTATTAAAATATTACGTCTTCAGTCCACAGCCAATCAGGAAATCAGTAATCTAAACTGCACATACAGAAGGGCATTCATGCCCACAATAGCAATAATATTTCCCATCGTTAAAGAGAAGACCCGAGGGAGAACGATTATCTTTTAGCACAGTTCAGGCTTCTGCGTAATTAGTCCCAATAAGGCCATGTTTATGTTTAATTCAGAGGTTACCATTAATTCAGGCTGTGCCACGTCCCTGTGGCAGTGCTGGAGAGATGCCATCTGCATGGAGGAGTGTGTGGGCAAATGTCTGCAATTCAGATTAGCTGGCCAGGTCTAAAATCTCTTTGTTTTTTCCATAAACAAGCAACAATATTTTGGATACGGGCTATAGGGGCGTGAGAAAAAACAAAAAGTGCATGGGAATTCTTCAACCTTCCCAGAAGCATAAAAGTGCAAGTAATCTGATGCCTGGTTTAGCTTTGCCTGCCAATAGGAAATGGAGATGATACGCAACCTCGTTTCTCTCCAAGCACTGGGATTAACACATATGGATGCTTTAATCTGGGTCACAGAGCTGATGAGAATTTGGCTGGGTGTGCAGCAGGGTTCGAGTATGGGTCTAGTTGGTTTTTGTATACTTGCGGAGTCCGAGCTGAATGTGCAGAACCACGTCATTTGAATATGTTTCAAGTGAAGCCAGTGCAATTATTAGACTCATTCAGGTTCATTTGACTCTGATTGGATATGGGATTTTTTTAAGACACATTCAACAAAGGTTACCGCGGGGAAAATAAGTATTGAACACGTCACCATTTTTGTCAGAAAACATGTTTATATAGGTGCTGTTGACTTGAAATTTTCCCTGGATGTTGGTAACAACCAAATAAATCCATATATGCCTATAAAACTGTAAGAATGAAAATTATCATATGCATTTGTTTATATGGCAAAGCATGTCTTTTTCACCAAGAAGGTCCATACAGATTCCCTCTCCCTCTTATTCTCTGGCTCTACTGCTATCAGGCTCTCTTTGAGGCCTACTTACTGCTCTTTATCTCCCTCTCTCTCTTCCACTCTCTCTCTGTCTCTTTAACTTTAATTTACATTTAAGCTGGGTACAATTAATATCATATGTTTTTATCATTTCATGTTTTATCATTTTACAGTTATTTTGAAAATAATTCAGTGTAACCATAGAGAATTATTGTCATTAAATCATTTCATTTTCAAGTTATTGTGAATTACTTTTGATTTAACATCAACACCTAATTGCTCCATGTTGCAATACAATACAACCACGTAATAGTAATGCTCTCCCACATGTTTAGCTATTATAACTGCCTTTCTTTCCATTTCTGGTATAAGATTGCAGAAGGAAGGTTTGACTAGAAATGCAGTTTTTCACCATCATACTGATAACTTTTTAGTCACTCGGCAGAACAACAGTTCGAACCGCTGCAGTTAAAATACCATTCATTACAAAACTAAACTAATTAGATTACAAACAAAGTTATGTGTAATAAAATGAAATGACACAGGGGAAAAAGTATTGAACACATGAAGAAAGGGAGGTGTAGAAAGGCAGCGAAAGCCCAGAAGCAGAAGAAATCTCTCAGTAGCTATTCAGCAAACATCTGCCCTTCCTCAGTGTAAATGTATATTACCAAGATGATGAAGATGAATCCAGGGTGGACATTTCAGCAGGACAATAATCCAAAACACAGCCAAGGAGACTCTCAAATGCTTTCAAAAAAGAAAATCAGTAGAATGGCCCAGAAAATCACCTGACTTGAATCCAATAGAAAATACAAAATAAAGATCGGATTTGATAGACAAGACCCACTGAACCATCAAGATTTTTACTGTGAAAAACTCACACCTGAGGAATGGATGTATAAAGTATGAACTACATTTCAGTAGCGCAGCACTTTCTCTTTGTGTCATTCCATTGTTATTACACATAACTCATTTTTTCAGATTTGATTTGTTTCATTTAGTTTTATTTTTTGCTTGATTTAAATCTGGTTCAATTCCACGTCAACAGCTCTATTAGAAATATTATTCCCAGGGAAAAAAAAAAACATGACATGCTCAATACTTACTTCCCTCGCTGTTTATGTAACATACAGTCCTTAAAAAATTTGCAACCGAAATTAACGCTTAAAATTAAGAAGAAAAGCAGAAAAATTAGCATGAGATGAAATTTAACAGTGGAAAACAGTATAAAATTATAGCTGCCAAAAATGTATACGAGTACGGATTTTATTACACTGGAAGTCTTCTAAACCACCTCCCACTGTCTCATGGTTGGAAGATTTGATGTCTTTTCTATATATTGAAAAATTTAAGTTTACATTAAGAGGTTCCACTAAAAAACATCTATAAAAACTGGGATCCTCTAATTAATTTAGTCAAGAATACATCTCTTCTTTCTAACAAAGATCTCTGCTCTTTTTATTAGTGTGTGTGATTTAGATTTTATGAACATTTATTTAGCTGCTTTGGCAATTCATGCTGTTGTGTGAGTGTTTTTTAAATTTATTTTATTCTCCTTTTTGGGGGGTGGGGGTGGAATGGGGGACTGAGGGTTTTTGAATATTCTTGTTACGCTTAGTTAAAAGAAATGTGTAAATCATCGATATTGTGTTTTGTTTTGGGGTTTTTTTGCAGACAAAAAATTGCATAAGAGTAAAATGATTTATTTTTATCATGAATGCTGAAGCACAGGACATAAAAAATACAGGCCCTAAAAAACATTACAACTAAAAAAAAAAAGATGCACAAAAAATAGATAAGCCACAGTAAGTGGTTTGTTGGGCACCAATTTAAACCATCGTGAGCCATCTTTAGTAGATAAGAGAGCTCTGACTTTATTTACGTAAAAAGGAAACCATTTCTCTGAGCCTAAGTGGCACATGTGTGTGTATGTTGCAATCATTGAAAATTACCTTCCCTGACTCACTTCCTGTTGGGCAGACAAACCATAAAAGCCTCTGTTAGTCATCCTATCTGTCTCTTTCCTCCCTTTTTCTCCAACCTTAAGAATAAAAACCTTTTGAGAAGAACCTTAGATATTTAGACATTCGCCAGCTTCTTTAGCATACATGCACAGCTGTTTGATGGTCTGGGCGGGAGAGCATAAACATTCTGGAGACAGCGTAAATGTCTCTCATTAGCAGCCTTTAATTAAAAATCGTACGGCTCTTTGTGGAGGTGCCATTGGTCCTGGCTTCTTTTCCGGTTACCACCAGAAACTGAAACTACCGCAATTAATGACTTCACCCCACGGCGCAATCTCATCCAACTCTATTTCAGCTCTATTCCATCCTTTTGGCTTTTGCCTCAATATGGAAACGTTCATTAAAAATCACAAAAGTGCCTATATCTGCCTGGAGGAGGATTCTTGCGTGACTTTAAATGAGGGAGATTATTACAGAGACGTAATAACAGTCTGAGAAGGGATGGAAATATCAGCTGTAAGAGCACAAATTTGAGGATATGGAGGCGTTTGGGGTCTAGAAATTGAGGTTTTAAAAGCTTAAACGTTGCAAGAGACAACTTATGACGCTCAAATACAAGTTAGAAGTTGGCATAGTTCAGCTACAGTACATTATGCGGAATTTATTATGATTAAATTATTGATTAAACGTCAGGAATTATCCGTTAGTGCTGACAAGTGCAGTGATATCCGCAGAGTATATTTGAAGAGGACGAACAGCACACGCTTTATAGGCTGTTATTGTATTGAATATTAAATCTATGAAAGCTTATTTACAAAACAGAATAAAAATATCATTCATTCATTTTCCTTCAGCTTAGTCGCTTATTCATTAGGGGTCGCCACAGTGGAATGAACCGCCAACTATTCCAGAACATGTTTTTTTTTTTTTGCAGCGGATGCCCTTCAAGCTGCAACCCAGTATTGGGAAAATAATAAATAAAACAGGCTATCATGGGATCTATGTCACAATTCTGACTTTTATTTTTTAAGTTTATGTCTGAAAATGACATCTTGTGTTGTTAGAATAGAGAGTTTGCTTGAATTTTGTCCTCATACTGTATTTCTGGGTTTACATCTCACATTTTTGACAATTTCTAAGTCTATATTTTATTTTTAATTTTATTTTAAGTCTTTATTTTACCAGGAAAACCTCTAGAGATTTGTAATTTCTTTCACAAGAGTGTCCTGGATAAACTACCAATAAACATCATAGACAACGTATCGAAATAAATCAATATAAAAACTACTAATACATCATATAACTGTACCGTCAAAACACATCCAGACTTAAAATAAAATATGCAGTAGGATTTTAAATAATTTTAAGATATAAGAAATGTGTATGTAATAAAAATCTTAAGATTATATAATAGTTTAATACAGGGATGTCCATTCTCAGTCCTGAAGGGCCGATGTTCTGCATGTTTCAGTTCCAACTCCAATTAAACACACCAGAACCAGCTAATCAAGCTCTTTCTAGGTATATTAAAAACTTCCAGGGAGGTCACTAGCGGCTTGCTTGCTTTGGGACTTGTGGAGTTGAGCATCGATGGATTTGCTCTTCAGTGTTTGGACTTTCAGCAGTGAAAATTAAACCACACTAAACTGAACTAAATTAAACTTCAACTCTGAAAACTGGACTGACAGTTTCATTTTGCTAGAACTTCTATGTTAAGCTGCTTTGACACAATCTACATTGTAAAAGCGCGAAAGAAATAAAGATGAAATTGAGGCGTGTTGAAGGAAGTTGTAGCTAAACTATGCAGGACACTGGCTCTCCAGAGTTTGGACACCCCTGGTTTAATATAAATATTAAATATACAAAAAATCATATGATGTCTAAATTGTAAGATATAAAACAACAAGCTATGGTAATACTTCAGAATAAGGTTGCATTTGTCAACTCTCAATCCCCACCTGCGCTTTTATTTTTAGTTGTTTTTTAAGTTTGCAGTCACCGCCAGCTTTTTTGATGATATCACCCAATTTGACGGCCCTCAGAATATTTCTGCTCAGAATACATAACCATATTATATAACAACATATAAAAAAGCCTCTGATTTGAAACACAAAAAGTGTTTTATTCTATCTTCTTTATTCTATTTGATAGCATGTTCATTTTTTTAATCAACAGATGAATTCAGCTACGTTTCATTAAAACTGGAACATCTTTGAAAAAAACTCACAAGCGTGTTTGGACCTGTGCACAAACATTAACTAACATTAATAAATGAAACCTTATTGTAAAGTGCAACCAAAGTCACAACTATCTTTTTGTTATGTATGTAAATAAGCTCCATATTGCAAAAATATCGATATTGAAAAAACCTGACATTGCGATTTTGTTTTTCTGCGATATGAATACAACTTCAACATATGGCTAGAGTAACTCTATTTGGAAAAAAATCATTAAATGGAGTGATATTGTAAGGGTTTAAATCATGTATAAAAAACAAATAAACAAATTACATGCAAAATAATTACAATAGAGCAGGGGTCACCAATCTCGGTCCTGGAGGGCCGGTGTCCCTGCAGGATTTAGCTCCAACTTGCCTCAAGACACCTGCCTGGGTGTTTCAAGTATACTTAGTAAGACCTTGATTAGCTTGTTCAGGTGTGTTTGATTAGTGTTGGAGCTAAAATCTGCAGGACACCGGCCCTCCAGGAACAAGTTTGGTGACCCCTGCAATAGAGCAATGAAAAATGTTCAATAAAGAGTATATTTTTCCGGTGAGTCAAACACAGTATTCAGGTACAGAAACTGTCTAGTCTTCATTGTATTATTTAAGTAAAAGTATTCTTCATTAAAGTTACAAATGTATATATTTTGTGCCCAAATGCTTTAAACTCTCTTAAAATGCCTTTAAATCACTTGCAAATGATGAAGTTTCACTCTGTTATGGTTATACTTTGGAATGACTCCACAAATCTCATGTATTCTCAATTGTAGTGCTGAACAACTATAATCCATTGCACATCCTGCGATGTGACTATTGCGAACACATACAATTTAATATTGATGCTGAAATGATAAATTGTGCAGCCCTAATAATCATATTACATCACAACATATAAAGAGGCCTTTGATTTTAATTAAAAAAAAAAATTGTATTTTCTTTTCACAAGTTAATTAACTAACATTATTAATGAAACCTTATTGTAAAGACTAAATTGACCAAAGGCACAATTACCTTATTTAGCTATTTGAGAAAGCTTCCAAAACAATAATAATAATATTAATAATAATAATAATAATACCAATATTGATAAATACTACTACTACTACTACTACTACTACTACTACTAATAATAATAATAATAATGATAATGATAAATACTACTACTACTACTACTACTACTACTACTAATAATAATAATAATAATAATAATAATAATAATAATAATGATAAATAATAATGATAATAATAATAATAATAATAATAATAATAATAATAATAATAATAATAATAATAATAATAACAATGATAAATGAATAATAATAAAAATAATAATAATACAAATGATAAATAAATAATAATAATAATAATAATAATAATAATAATACAAATAATAAATAATAAATAATAATAATAATAATAATAATAATAATACAAATGATAAATAACAAATAATAATAATAATAATAATCATAATAATAATAATGATAAATAATAATAATAATAATAATAATAATAAATAATGATAATAATAATGATAATAATAATAATAATAATAATCATGATAATAATAATAATAATAATAATGATAAATGAATAATAATAAAAATAATAATAATACAAATGATAAATAAATAATAATAATAATAATAATAATAACAATACAAATGATAAATAATAAATAACAATAATAATAATAATAATAATAATAATAATAATAATAATAATAATAATAATAATACAAATGATAAATAACAAATAATAATAATAATAATAATCATAATAATAATAATGATAAATAATAATAATAATAATAATAATAATAATAATAATAATAATAATAATAATAATAATAATAATAATAAAGAAGATCTCACCGTTGATAACAGGCGTGTAAACCACAATCCCAGCCAGGTTGGGATCAGACACAGTTTTATCCAGGATGAGTCCTCCAATACTAAAATAGCAGATATTTTCATCATGTTAAAGCACTGCAGAAAGGTCAACTTTGCTTTTTTAGCATTGTATGTGTGAATCCATAACCAGGTGTGTGTGTGAGCACATATATCACACCTGCTGATGAACATAGCAGTGATAACTGGCTCCCAGCCGGAGTAGAGCAGCTGACGGCTGGCAGGGTGTTTGGAGGAGATGACCATCCACAGCGGAGTCAGACTGATGAAGAAGGCACACACCAGAAACGACACGTATGGGTGAGAGTCTGGATAAATAGACAAGAAAACAACATCCCAGTGAATGCTGAAGCATAGCAACACAATATGTTTTCGTTTTGCCTTATGCACTTTCAGCTTATTAGTGTAATATTATAATAATATTCAGCTTATTGGTCCCTTTAGTAAATGCTGTAAAAATCCCTAAAATAAGCTTTTAAAATATAAATGACAATTTTAACAATTATCCTAAAATGTACTCCTGAGACATTCCTGCGGCTTTCATCCTCATCAGGGATGAAAGTTAACAAAAAAAGGAAAAAGAAATTATTTTATCATTTACTCTCCCTTCACCTGTTCAAAACCTATTTGAGTTTCTTTTTCTTGTTGAATACAAAAGAAGATCATTTGAAAAATGTTGGCTGCTGGCACCATTTGACTTCCATAGTAATTTTTTCCCCACTATGGAAGTCAATGACTGCAACCAGCATTCTTCAAAATAACTTCTTTTGGTCAAACTCATAAAGGTTTAAAGGTCCAGGAGGAAGAATAAATGAGGTAATTTACATTAATGGGTGAACTATCCCTTTATTACATGTTTCCAACTATTCTTCTTTGTGTATTACCATTCAAAAGTCTGACCAGTAAGATTCTTTTAGTAGAAATGACTGCTTCTCCTGACCACACAATAACCCATTTCTGCCATTTTCCATAAACTGAGAGGGGTTGACAGCTATGACGGCCGGCTGACAGAAAAAAATAACCATGACCGACATCTTGTTGATGTCAGACATCATGTTGTCAGCTGCGGTCAAATGGTACACCAACTCAACTTGCTTTAAGAATTTGGTTATAACTTACACAAATATTGGAAAATATTTTTAATATTCATTTAAATTTATTTGCAATGATATTTGTGGCATAAATAAATAAATAAATAAATAAATAATAGTGCAGTCAAAAGATTAATCGTGATTAATCGCATACAAAACAAAGGCTTTATATATATATATATATATATATATATATATATATATATATATATATATATATATATATATATATATATATATATATATATATATATATATATATATATAGCATATATATAAAATACATATTTGTAAAGAAAAAACTATTAATATTTATATCTAATACAAAATATATATATATATATATATATATATATATATATATATATATATATATATATATATATATATATATTAGATTTATATACATATACACAATATTTATACACAGTACACATACGTTTATGTAAATACAATCTTTTATTTTGGATGTGATTAATCATGATTAATCAGCACTAATATAATATAATAATATAATATAATATAATATAATATAATATAATATAATATAATATAACAAAATATAATATAACAAAATATAATATAATATAATATAATATAATATAATATAATATAATATAATATAATATAATATAATATAATATAATATAATATAAATATTTAATATGACTTTCTTTTGTCCAGAAATTTTCCAATAGATTATGCTGTTACATAAATATAATATTTCTTGTTCTTATGAGTGGCTGCAACATTTTATAGTCTCCAATTAAGCTTTATTCATGTGCATTACCTGCCATTTTCAAATCAATTCAAAACTTGTGATCTGATTTTGATCTGATTATGTGCCATCACTCAAAAAACGTGGCGTCTCGATCAGAACAGAAAACCAGATTTTTCTGCTGTGTGAGAAATGTAGCCATGCTGACTGGCTCTAATTGGATTTAAACAGATTGAGGATGAAAAAAAAAAGGCTCTTCTTAAAAACCGAATCAAATCGGCTGACAGTGATGCCAAAAGAGGTTTCACTCTTTCCTAAATACTGCTCATCACACATTAAACAGCCTAAATCTTTAAATCCCAAACATAGAGGCAACATCTGTGTGACTATATTTAGTGTGAGATGGACAGCGGTGTGCGCTAATGATGGCAGAAGCTTCTTTTGTCAGCCAGGTTGGCATGGCATGGTGGTGCCATTTGCCTTGCCCTCACCTCATTTCACCTCTGTCAGAAAGGGAAACACTAAAAAAGGATTGTGGCGCTCCATCTGGACCAGTCTAAGGGTTAATCACACTGAGTCATCAGCCTCATTTAACCAGCATAACGCTGCTCAGGACGGCCCATGTGTAACTTTATATCTTTTTAGAGATATTGTTAGAGATAGTGCGTGAGAGACGATGGCTAGACTTTCCAGAGTCAATTTATTTTCTGTAAAATGATCAAAAAAAAAAGCAAGCTGAAAATTAAATATGAAGAAAATTAACACACACTTAAGACAACATGAAATATGATTTACAACGAATCAATAAACCAGTTCTTTATGTTTAATATTAATCGAATAATCTAATATTTACATCATCATTTAACAATATTTAATCATTTTAAATGTCTCTATGATTAACCTGTGTTATGCCTGAGTGTATTGGTGGGTTGTTGTTGTTTTTTTGCGCCGCTCATTCACTCTCTCTCTCCCCCCATTGTTGTGACAATTGTGAAACCCATTTATAACCAATATATAACCAAACCAAGTTATAAGCTGAGCACTGTAGGGGCTGAGTTCAATATATTTTGAATTGATTTTTCACATTTCTTGGTTTAGTTAAGGGGTAAGGGAAGTGTTTGTAATTTATTTTCTATATTTCTTTTGATTCTATAAGGTAAGTTATCTTCGGGGTGGAGTTTTTATTTATTATTTTGGCCTTGCTCAGCCCTGAAGCTATTTTTGTTTGCGCTCCTATTCTTCGTTTTCTGTAAATACAAACTTTTCCCATTTTTCTCACAATAAAAGAACCTAAAGGTCATTAAAATCCGAACCTGCTAACTGTTTATTTATTTATTCTTTCACTTATGCTTCAGCCCCAGCCTTAGACATTTGGGTCATAACACCAGTAATCCATTCATGTTAAAATATAATACATTAAAACGAAATACAAATAGGCGTCACAGTGGTGCAGTGGTTAGCACAATCACCTTACAGCAAGAAGGTCGCTGGTTCAGACCCCCAGTTGGGTCAGTTGGCATTTCTGTGTGGAGTATGCATGCTCTCCCCGTGTTTGTGTGGGTTTCCTCAGGGTGCTTCGGTTTCCCCCACAAGTCCAAACACATGCACTAGAGGTGAATTGAATACGCTAAATTGGCCGTAGTACATGTGTGTGAATGCAAGAGTTTATGGGTGTTTCCCAGTGTTAGGTTGCGGTTGGAAAAGCGTCAACTGCGTAAAACATATGCTGGATAAATTGGCGGTTCATTCCGCTGTGGCGACCCCTGATTAATCAAGGGACTAAGCTGAAAAGAAAATTAATGAATGAATGAAATACAAATAATGTAACTCAGACCTGTCAATAATGTACAAGAATTCAAATTATTTTAATACTAACATTTAATATTGTACAATATTGCAATGATTATATAACAGATATTAATATACGCTCTAATGTATATACATTATCAATAACTAAAAATGTATAAATAACTTAATATGTATATAAAATAATAAAGAATCAGAAATGAAACCTGATAAAAACACAGATATACACTTTCATAACATAAAAAAATTAACCTGTAATATATATTTTAACTTTCAGCTTATTAATATATGCTTAACACATTAATAACCTTATATTTCATGATCATGGTAACACTTTCATTCAGTGTTAGATTAAGAGTCTATACTCAAAAAATTATGTTTGCTGTCTGTTTAAACTACTCATATGAAATAAGCTGAAACAACACAATTCATTAGGTTTTTTTGGGAGGGAGAACTTAATTGTTTTATGTTCAATCCACTTAAATCTGTAAAAACTAATTATTTAACTTAATTCCTTCATGTTGTCCCTACACAAATCAATTGTGCTGACCCAGCATTTTTAAAAGTGTACGTCAGGGAGACTATATGTGTCTGTGTGGCGAAGACAGTCTTAATGGTCTGTGTGTTTTCGTGAGAATGTGGATCCGCAGACCCAGAGTGAGGTCACGCACTGTGTCACAACACTCTCATTGTCCTGAGCCAGACTCATTAGCAGAGTGACCCGACCCATAAAACATATCAACCCCACGGCCCCATAAACCATAACTTACACACCTCACATCTGCTGACACCTGCAGTAAAGTGTGAAATGCACCGCTAAGTTTAAGATATATTGCTGAACGCATTCTAACATGACATATAAACACTGAAATATGATCAATTATTTAATATGAGATTCAGTGTTACGGTAAATCAGTCTAAATTTGATTTACTCAAGGATGAAATCTTAACTGAGAGATTCTGATGCCCTCTTGTGGTAAAAAATCAATACTGATCTGCAGGGCAGAAATTGCTACACGTTTATCAAACTCTTGATCTGTTATCTATTTTCGGGTGAAATTATCTCTTTTAGGCTTTGTTAATGTGTGTGATTTTAAAAATTAGTGATTTTGTTAAGGCTTTGAGGCAATATTTCTGGCATTTCATGTTTTCTTTTCTTTTCTTGTCAACCCACAGGTTTGAAATATACTTGCGGTGGTAACCGGATTGAATTAGACCTTTTACCCATCACATAAATGGTCAACTACATGTGACAAACAAGAAATAAATAATTTTAATAAATAAATAAGTATTTTTTATTAATTATGACAATTACACTGTTTCTTTTCAATGGGCTAGGGTGGTAACCTGATTTCGCCATTCCATCTGAGGGAAGAGGGAGAATGATGGGGAAAGTTTGTTTAATTGTTGAGCTACAAAAATGACATGTTTTTATTATTGTTGAGCAAACTGAAATTATATGTTTCAATCAAATGTCATGAATGAATCAGATTTTTAAATATGTAAATACTGTCACTCAACATTTTGTGTATTTGACATTGAATTCCATTGTGTTATAAATTGGATTGCTCATGGTTTTTATTAAAAAGCTTATCATAAAATGTAAACAAATGTGTAATTATTAATACAATTTGAGTATTTTTTTTCCTATGAAGTTTTTTTTCAATATTAATAAATAAGGAAATTTTCATGACAATTTTAATCTAATGCAGTTTGGTATATTTACCTCCGGCCCACCACCCTCAATCGATTTGGTTTTTAGCCCTTCATAGGAAAAAGTTTGGGCACCCCTGGTATAAAGTATGCAATATATTTACATAATCAAACACAGCAAATGATAAATAAATGAGAGAAAAAGAAATAAAAACAGTGCTAAAAATAATAATAGTAATAATAATAATAATAATGTCAATTCATCCTCTTTGAGTCAGTTGTGAAGCCAAGCGAAAATAAAGCTTAAATAAAAAGGTAATGCAAAATGCATACGATTAAAGACAACTTTAGAAAGCGAACTCAAAAATCCCAGACATTGTAGGATATTTAGAAACTACGGCCGGACACTTTTTTTAAGTGCCCAAAAGGTGAGTCTTTGTGGGTCTGCAGAGCATGCGAGATTGCGTGTGGGAGTGTTGACATGTCTTGCGCACACACAACGAGCATTACAAAACGTGTAGGGGAAGAGAAGAGTTTCCACTGGTTAATTGATCACGAATGATCACCAAATATACTTGGGCGTCTGACCTTTTTTTAAAAGCTGTTGAAATAAAAAAAGCAAGTTCAAGTTGCTTTACTGGCATGACATTTTGTACTGTAGTGCCAAAGCTTTTTAGATCTGTATAAACTATGTAATATAATTACATAATCAAATTAATAAAACACACAGCAAATGATAAATAAATGACAGGAAAAAAACAGTGCTAAAAATTATAATATTTACAATAATAATATGTAATTTCATCCTCTCTGAGCATAGTGAGGCTTTTCTGAGTCGTTTATTAAAGAATTGAGTATTTAATGATTCTCTCGCGGCTGTGCGGATGCAGTCAGTTGTGAAGAAAATGAGGCTTAAATAAAAAGGTAATGCAAAACGCATACGACTATCGAAAACTTTAGAAAGCAAATGCAAAAATCCAGGAAATTTTAGGATATTTAGAAACTACATGTGCCCAAAAGGAGCATCTCTGTGGGTCTGCACAGCATTTGAGATTGTGTGTGGGAATGTTGATAAATCTCACTCACACACAACGAGCAGTACAAAACATGTAGGACTTTCCACTGGTTAATCACGAATGATCACCAAATATACTTGAGGGGTCATTAATATACATGGTCAAGTCTATGTGTGGGAACCACTGTACACATACATACAATAAATAAGCAAACATCAATAGAAACAAAAACAAACTTTGTGTTTACCTCCTAAAGCCCACTATTTGATATCTGATACACTGAGAACTCTTAATGATAACCACACTTTTATTTAAAAAATCTTTTCTGATTAAGCGAAATCTTTTTCATTACAAAAAAAAACTATTTAAAACATATTTATTGAGTATGATGTATTTGTACAATCACTATTATAAAATTACTGCATTGCATCGTGTTCAGTCTACCACAAAAAAGCTCTCATTTATGCAACTAAGCATTTAAATGTCATCTTACTAAAGGCTAAAATAACTGCGATTTAGAGCAACAAGCTATATTTATACACATTTTATGCCAGTCTTCTGTTATACTACTTTGACATTTAATTGAGGGTATATAAATAAAGTGCACCAAACTGCTATGTTTGCCCAGTCTGAGCCACTAAGCAAAACTGAGCTGTTTTTATCCTCCTGATTTCTTACTTTATAAATCATACGGGTCATTAAAAGCTTCGTACATCAACTGCAATATTAAATAATATGACCACCATTCTCTGGCAAGCTTTGGTCCCGATTAAAATGTTTAAGTGAAACTTGACTAGTTGATGAAAATAGGATGTTACTGTAAGCGTGTGTGTGTGAGAGAGAGAGAGAGAGATGTTAAAGCTTGTGTGTGTGTGGGTTTGTGGTGGTACAATAACTGGGAGTGACAGATGCATATTTAAAGCAAGTACAAGTTTAGCAATCCATTCAACACACAAGTGGGCTTTTAAAAATGGCAAGTTCCTCAGAATTTGACTGCCTAGATGGCATCTGTCAAATGTTTATTCATAGATGCATACTAATAATGCAAGCGAGCATATGCTACCTTATAATGCAATGTAGATTGGCAGTTCACTAGGTTTTGTAGTCCGTATTTTCCAACATATTGTACTCACCTATACAGTTGTATAAGCCCTGGCTGATCCATGCTAGGATGGCGAGCGTGATGAGGTCACCAAAACTGGCAGCGATGGGCGTGGCTACATTATCAGGGTTGATACCTGTCTTCTTAGAGCCCACAATCACACCCACCATTATTATACCTGAGAGAGAAGACAGACAAAAGTTACTCACCTGCAACTGGACACTCACAGTGTGGCTAAAATGATGAATAACAAATATATCGGATTTCACCATAATAACAATAGAAGCATTATTTGTTGTGAACAGAATCTGCTTTAGTAGCAGCATATAAGAGTATTAGAGGTTAATCTGTGTGTACCCTGCAGCAGAGATGCTATGAAGGCTGTGGCGACACTACTGGAGCACAGCAACACGGCATGACTGATCTGGAACTTTCCCTCAGGAATCCAACCCAGTACAACAGCCGCTACTGCCGCCAGAAACCCGATTACTGTGGCCTGAACCTGAGAAAGAAAAAAAAGAAAGAGACAATGAAAGGTAACATTGGGGTCAGCAAGAAGTTTAGATTTTTATTCAGTATGTGGACCCATCGGAGTCTTAATCTGTATTAGGGCTGCACAATATATAGTTTCAGCATTGATCTCGAAATGTGCACATCCATAAATGTCACATCGCAAAATATGCAATGTTGAGTCTGAATTTTAGTTGACTAGGAGCTACAGAATTATATTTTAATTACTGTATTTATACCAAATTTATGCAAAAAAAAAAAAAAAAAAAACAAGAATTTTTGTTTCTAGTCCAAATATCTACATTTCAAATGGGAAAACAAGATTATTTTACTTGCCCCACTGACAGATTTTTGTTTGTTTTAAGGAACAACTTAAAGGAAAAGTTTAAAGAAATGCTGAAAACAAAACAATATTTTAACTTGATTAAGAATTTTTAGATAGCGGAACTAGAAACCAGACAATGCAAAGGAAGAAAAGCATTTTTTTTTTGCATAGTGATTATTCCATTTCTGTTCATGAATACTGTTAGACTCCATAGAAAAC
Source organism: Danio aesculapii (assembly GCF_903798145.1). Taxonomy (NCBI): domain Eukaryota; kingdom Metazoa; phylum Chordata; class Actinopteri; order Cypriniformes; family Danionidae; genus Danio; species Danio aesculapii. The sequence goes on from NC_079438.1 coordinate 50,358,718, forward strand.
CATCAACATATTCAAATATATTTATATATGCATTTGAATATGTTCAAACTTTCTTATAAAACTGTATATATCAAATCAAATCACTTTTATTGTCACATCATCAGCAGCATGTATACTGTGATGAGTGAAAAGCTTAGGTGCTGGCTCTAGACATTGCAAAATACAGACACAAAAAACAGAACAATATATTATTAGCAATATTAACAGTAATATGTATAAGACAATAAATATGTGAAAGACAATAAATACGTTAGGAAAAACACACATGTAGACACAGATAGACAAGTTCACAATCAAAAAGGTGTACACATAGTTTGGCTGTTGGTGGAAAATTATTGTAAGCAATATTGTTTTAAGTAAGATAAACATCGCAATATTATTGCAGAAAATTAACATATCGCAATATCAGATTTTTTCTAATATCGTGCAGTCCTAATCTGTATTTTTGTGTGTGTGTGTAGATTGTGTGTGTACTTAATAAAGTTTGATGACATACATTTGAAGTCAAAATTATTCAACCTCCAGTGAATTATTTTTTCTGTTTCAAATATTTCCCAAATGAGCAAGGACATTTTCACAGTATGTCTGATAATATTTTTTCTTCTGGAGAAAGTCTTATTTGTTTTATTTTGGCTAGAACAAAAGCAGTTTTTAATTTTTTAAAATTAATTTAAGGTCAATATTATTAAGGTCAATATTATTAGTCCCTTATATTTTTTTCGATAGTCTACAGAACAAACCATCGTTTTACAATGATTTGCCTAATTACATTAACTTGCCTAAATAATCTAGTTACACCTTTAAAATGTCACTTTAAGCTGTACAGAAGCGTCTTGAAAAATATCTAGTCAAACATAATTTACTGTCATCATGGCAAAGATAAAATAAATCAGTGATTAGAAATGAGTTATTGAAACTATTATGTTTAGAAATGTGTTGATAAAGAAATCTTTCTGTTAAATAGAATTTGGGGTGAAAAAAAATAAACGGGGACTAATAATTCAGGAGGGCCAATAATTCTGACTTTAACTGTGTATCTGTACAAATGTAGTTACCTAGTAATAATATTAAAACTAATATCCAATTTTTCTAATTGTTAGATTTTTTAGATAAATTTATTTGAATAATCTTTTCTTGTTATTATTTTAAAGATTGGCTGCATCTGTATTGGTGAAACATTCTGAATTAGCTGGTTTTAAGGTCGCTGCTGTATAAATTATCCTTGAGAAAAGCTCTTACCTGTTTCAGTGCCAAATTCCCAATAATGAGATTCCACTTCTCTATGGGGGAGTCCATTTTGCCCACATTCACCTAAAAGAGGACAAACACACTTTTGAGTCTTATTTCAATCATTCACTCAGTAAAGTGGTTACTAAAAATGTGACATGTTTTATGTACACTTTATTAAATGTTAGAAAATGATGTATGACTTGTATCACCTGCTATTGATATACCGTTGTTGTTTTATGATGTACCTTTATATTGTATGTGTACTGTATGTACATGTATTTTTTAATATATTGCATATTTATATATTTGTAATATTTGTATATTGTTTTTTATTTATTTATTTTATTTGTGTGGGTTGCAGCTGGAAGAACATCCGCAGCGTAAAATATGTGCTGGATAAGTTGGTGGTTCATTCCGCTGTGGCGATCCCAGATTAATAAAAGGTACTAAGCCGAAAAGAAAATGAACGAAAGAATGAATGATAGCTGAAAATTTAAAAAAATAGGCTTCATCTTTTTTTTTTAAGCAAATTATTACGTTTTCATTTAAACTTTTGATATTGGAGGAAAAAAAAACAAGAAAACTAAAAGCTAAAACAACAAAAGAAAGCACAAAAAAACTGCATGAGACCAAATTACTTCTGAGTGGTGGATTTTGCAACTGGAAATTTTACATTGAAAAGAAAACCGCCATCTGAGGAAAAGATAACAACATTTCAGGGTTTGGAAAGGATCACTGCCCGCAGTGTAACAGCAAGATGGCTGACTCCACGGTGGATGAACTAGCGTGTGTGCTTAAGAAAATAAAGAAAACAAATGTAAATGTGAGAGAGCGACGTCTGAGGGCAACAGACTCAGTGTGTGTGCATATGTGTTTTTTTTCCACAGCTGCATGAGGGTGAACAGAAGGCCTGTACTTTCACCCCTCTCCTCCACTCGCTCCACACCACCAGGGTTTGTTTATTCTTTCACCTCGAGGGGGGACGACAGATTTGCCAGGAGAACACTAGACGCTAAACGGCATGAGCTAAAACTCCTATGAGCTCCAGAGTACATGGCTGAAGAAAAAAAAAAAACAGCTACCCCAAATAATAATAATAAAACCACTCTGTCAGCAGAAAGACTTCAGTACCCAGAGGAAAGGGCAGGAGAGGAGGACGCTTCTGAACTAGCTAAAGCAGGGGTGCTCAAACTTATTCGTATAAAGAGGGAAAAAAACAAATATCATTGAAAGCCATGGGCCGAAGGTATATCCCACACTACAGTATATTACAATAAAGTTGTCATGGTTAATTTCCTCATTTATTTCATAAGATTTAATAGAAAACATTACTTTAAATTGTATTATCTAATGCAGTATAGGGCTTAAAATGACGACAAATTGCAATAAAAACATAAACAGTCACATTTATAACACAGTAGAGTTCAATGCTATACACTAGTCAAGCAGAATCTGCCTTTGCCTTGATTTGTCCTCTATTTATCGGGTGACAGTATGTACATTTAAACTAAATCTGATTCATTTACACCATTTAATTCAAACATTTAAGCTTTTAACAATAAATCAAAAAAACAAAAGGTTATATTAGATTTGAAATGACAATCCCTAAACCATCCCCGGCCAAATCAAATGTTACCATGGGCTCACTTTAGCCCGCAGGACCTAGTTTCAGCATCTCTGAGCTAAAGTAAACTACACTAATCCAAACATTCCTGAGTCTGTAACTATGGAAGAGTTTAAATGGATCTTTTGTGACGCTTTTTTGTCTTCTGTAGTGGGAAAACAGAAAAAAAAACACTGAAGAAAAAAATGAGATTAGATTTACTACATTTTTAAGGTAAAAGTGGTTGCAAACAATTTATAAGGGGTGAATTTAAACAAAAAAATCAAGTTTTAATTTAATTTGTTTAAATTCACCCTATATAAATCGTTTGCAACCACTTACCTTAAAGAAATGTTGTAAATCCAATGAATCTTTTTTATCTTCAATGTACCAGGGTCAGAAATAAAGAGGGTGGATGTTGCTCATATAGCATTATAGAAAGAGAAACTGACTGGCCACTTTATTAGGTACACCTGTTAAACTACTTAACACAAAGCTCTAATTGTCGGACAATCACATTGGAGCAACTCAATGCATTTGATCAATCTGCTGAAGCACACCACAGCCACACCTGTCAGCTGAGAACAGAACCTGAGGCTTTAATTCAAAGCAGCTCAACAAAACTGGACAATAGAAGATTAGTTTCCATTCCTGCTGTGACATTCAAGGCAAGGTCAGAATTTAGTGCAAACAACATGAAAGCACGGCTCCATCCTGAATTCCTTGAACAGATCAGTCTACTGCTTACATGTAATAACTTCAACTGTTAGTTACTAGTTAGTTAGCTATAACTAATAAAATATGGTAACTAATAACCTTAACTTTTCCGAACTTGATTGTAATGCAGTAATGTCCACCTTTTGTGGATTGTGAATAGTGCTATACAAATAAACTTGAATTGAATACTGCTGGTGAGCCTACTATGGGCCTCTTAGTACCAGCTGAACATCTTTTAAACACTTCAATTTTATTGACTATTGATGCTGACCATGTTTATCTCTTTATGAAGGCAGTGTACTCATCTCACAAGCATCCAGTAGGATAACACACCATGGCACAAAGCTCAAATCATCTAAAACTGCGGTCTTGAACATTACAGTAAGTTCAAATAAGTTACAGTAAACAAGTTACAGTGAGTTAATTCTTAATCCTACAGAGCACTAATAGAAAAGTGTTTTCAGAACATTGCTGAATCTATGCTACAAAGGATTAAGTTTAACAACTTTATTAATCCCGCAAGGGGCAATTATATTAGGGTAGTGACATTGTGAGGCATCATACGAACAAAATCACACAAAAACAATATGATAAAGAATATTACAAAACACATCCCAGAATGCTTCATAATAAATTAACAAATATAAAAAATATATAATAATAATAAACATTTAAATTAAACCTACATACATTAAAAATTAAAGCTTGCTCAAATTTAAGGTTATAAAGCATTATAGCATCTGGAACAAAAGTACATTCATATCTACATAGATTATTATCTATATCTATTTGTATATATTTCATTTATATCTATATCTAAATTAATAAGGATGTTCTGAAGAAAAGCAATCGTTTAAAAGTAATATAGTTGTGGATGTATTTATTTTAGGGTGTTAGATATTTTTATATTTTGATCAAAAAGATATTATGAAAACTGTGCAAACAATCTCCTCAATAAAACCAGGGATACTTATTAACTAAATTTAATTCTTAATATTAACTAATAACTCTTAACTAACTTTAACTATTAATATTAACCAAGTAAATATGTTAAATGAAATTGTTGTTTTGAAACCTACAGTGTTTTTATACTCAGGCATATGGGGGATGGAAATACCTATGGAGTCATAACAATGATAATAACAGACTATTCTATCACAGATGTATGGTTTTTAACTAGCTTGAATCGTCAGGTCCTGGCAGGCCCAGATCTCATCATGAACCACATCAACGCACTTCTTGGGTTAACTAAAAGTTGCAATTAAGTCATCAAATTACAGACACACCTAGACTAAAGCAGGCTGAAATGATGTGCAAACAGTGGATAGTTAGTTTAGTAATACTAACCGCTGTGGAAAGTCTGGAAGCCAGAGTCATCTCCAGGTTTCCTTTCAAACCCAAAAGAGCTGGAACAAGGATGAAGATTTCCGTAACATTCTTAAATGCTTCCCAGTGCTAAAGAGAAGGGGGGGGGGGGGGGAATTAAATATTATTTTACTTAAGAATTAAACAATTCTTTCAATTATTTAAATGTATTTATAAAGCACAAATAATGAGTAAATGTGGAACAATTCCATAACACAGCCATCTCCAAAACAGGTCTTTGTTTCTAAAAATTGAGCAAACCCATTGTAACACGGAATCGTTACGTTTACTTAATTTTATTAATTATGCACATTGATTATTTGCTTAATAACTAAGGTAATGAGTTTACTTTTTAAAAAATTAAGTAAAAGTTGATGGAAATAAGTTTCAATCCCTAATTTGTTACTTATAATTAATTAAATCCTGGACAAGATTAACTAAATTGTTCTAGTTTTAATTTAATCCTTAATCGTACTAACCCTATAAGTAAGTAAGTGGATGAATGGATGGATGGATGGATGGATGGATGGATGGATGGATGGATAGAAACTACGCATGGTTTTACTATGAATACACCTAAAACTTTGTGATCATTACAGGTTAGATGAATGGATGGATGGAGTAAATTAATAAAGGGATGGATAGACAGACAGACAAACAGACAGCTAGATAGATAGACAGACATATAGACAGACAGACAGAAAGACAGATAGACAGATAGACAGATAGACAGATAGATAGATAGATAGATAGATAGATAGATAGATAGATAGATAGATAGATAGATAGATAGATAGATAGATAGATAGATAGATAGATAGATAGATTTCTTGGATAATGGGGATCCTGGAGCCAAAACAATAGTTTTTATTATGTTTCAGGTAATACATTTAGGTCAGATCATCTTAAAGTAAATACTAAAGGATACTTTGAAACTGCTTAATTTTCTTTACATAAAATAATAATTAATAAGATGATTTCTAAGGACCAAACAGCTGAATAAAATCTCCAAAATATCTTCTTCTGCATTCAAATAAGAAATGGTCATCCAGTTTTGGACCATCATGAAGGTGTGAAAATGCTCCCCAGGGTCTCACCTGTACTATATCCAGCACCACCCCGGCTGACACTGTCCCGAACCCTGCAAGAAGGAATGGCACCACTATCTGCAGTGCCATGGCCAGGGGTGACTCTTTGGGCATGTTTACATTTGTCAACTGCTGCCCTTCCTCCTCACTCTCCTCCTCATCGGCTTCTTCTCCTGAAAGCCTGCTTTCAGGCAGCATGGGTTCAGTCTCTGCATATCGTCCATCTCCAGCCTCAGACAGGCTGATGGAGGTCCTGCTACCACGGTCTGAATGTCTCCGGGACTCTCGGTGGAAGCCATTCTTATGGGACTCTGGCTTGGGTGTACCAAGATCCACCATGGCCAGCCGTTCCTCCTGTAGAGCAGTGTAACCAGAAGGAACCATGGTCTGAAGCATGCAAGGTATGGGTCTAAAAGACACAGAGCTCCAAGCTCCTCCGGCCTGAGCTGCCAGACTAGGGCCCAGGGAGCTGAGGACAGCACCCCCTATCGTTCGGAGGCTCATGCTGAAGATTACACCTGGCTGGGCTCATGGCCCTCTTGACTTTGAGAAAAGTAACAGATCAGCAGAACCAGCAGATGGCATCCATTATAGTATCACAGTGACCTGATGAAGAAAAGTACAGACAGTTTATCAACAGCACTGGCAAACATAGTCAAGGGCACAATATCATGTTTTTTTTTTGTTTGTTTTTTAGTCTGTCAGCAAAAGTGATTTGATCTAGACGCTGAAACAGCAGTTATGTTTAGTACACACTCTAAAACTTACTGACATCAAGTCTTTTGTGCAATATACTTGGAACTAAGTTTCTGAATAATGTCAGTAATCATTTTATATGTGTACTTGGGGGGAGGGGGGGGGTACATGATAAATGTGGAGTTATTTAAAGAATTAAAGAAAATGTAAAGAACTTTAAGGGGGGGGGGGATGCAGGATAATTGTGAGGATACAAGTTAAATATCTGGAAAAATAAAGTCAATTTGAAGAACATTTCAATTATTTTTTAAGTAACAAACTTTCAAATTACAATTTAGTAAAGTGAAAAGGCTAAAAAAACTAAATAAATCATATATAAATGATAAATAAAACTTAAGCAAAACAGCTGACAGCCAAATCAACACCGGAATGTTTATGAAGGTGTCTGTTAGACAGAGGTTATAATGTTTAGAAACCATCTAAAACTTATTGACATCAAGTCTTTTGTGCAACCAACTTGGAACTAAGATTCTGGATGATGTCATAATAATTGAATAGGTGTATTTGGAGGGGAAACGCAGGATGATTGCGAAGTTACAAATTAAATATGCAGAAAAATATAAAGTAATTAAAGAACTTTAATGTTTATATTGTTTTATGAGTAAAAAAGAAAACTTTAACATTAAGACTACAATTTAGTAAAGTGAATATGCTAAAAAAAATAATTCACACACATAAATGCTAAAAGAAACTTAAGTAAAACACATCACAGCCAAATCAACAGAAATATTTATGAATGTATCTGATAGAGGTTATAATGTTTAGTACACCAAAGTTTCTGAATAATAATAATAATTAGTAAACAATAGTAATAATTTAGTAAAAGTAATAATAAATAGTTTTTTTTATAAATACTTTTATTAGTAAAAGAAATAATAAATAGTAATAATTTTATATGTATATTTGGGGGGGGGGGGATGAATTGTGAGAATGAAAGGTAAATATCTGGAAAAATAAAGACAATTATAAAGACGATTAATTCTTAAGTAAAAAAATAATAATTTTAAGATTACAATTTATTAAAGTAAAAATTATTTTAAAAAATATATAATAATAATGAAATCACACATACATTATAAAAGAAAGTTAAGTAAAACAGATCACAGCTAAATCAACACAGGAATGTATATAAATATATCTGTTACTAATATTAATAATAATAAATTATTATTAGACAGAGGGAGTAGATTATTGTTTTTATTTGAGTTTACCGCTAGAAATATTACGAATAATAAATAAAACATGTATAACAACATGAAGCAGTGTTTCCTAATATTATCAACCAGCCACACCAACAACAACATATACTAAATGACATGCAAATGTTTGTAAATAAAGTCAATTTTGCTTTCAGAAAACAGAACGAAGATACACAAACACATAAGATAATGTTTTCAGACAAAACCTGAACTTATACATTTCAAAAACGAAACCTATACATTTGATAGGACTTGAGATATTTTAATGTATTATGTATGTGATGCAGAGGCAGGAAGAGGACAGACTGTATTTTCAGTTTGACAAACTATAAGAATACTATAAGATTTCTGAAGGTAATATGGTTTACCGTTAACAAAACCTACTTAATTATACGTCTACACCTGTGCGTAGTTGACTTGTGTGTTGGTATCTTCTCAAAGCATGCTAAATATTCTCCAGCTGACTGATGGTAAACATTAATAATTCATCAAATGAACTTCAAAGCCTGTCAAATTAAACCAGTGCTTTATTTAACGTGTGGTAGACGTTATTAAACTCTTCGGAGGGTGTACAAATTACAACTGAATATATTTACCGTGGTATTTTCCGCTCCGTCGAAACGAGTTTTTGCTTCTTCCCTAATCGTCGGACTGGAGCTGTGTGACAGCGGCGGCACGTCATCATTGCCGTGCACTGCGACAGCCGCGGGAGCGAGCGTGCACTTCAAAATAAAGGTCTTTGAATTAAAAAAAGAAAAGAAAAGTCTTGTAAGTCATGTGAAACAATTGGGAGATTTTGTGCCTAAAATGTTGGACAATAATTAGCTCATTTTAATTAAAAACTAATTATCACATGGCTAAATCCTTCTTTTTTTTAAATATATCTATTTTAAAAATTTATAGTTTCGTTCATCTCTTAGAAAGAAGGGCACGTTGTCAAACCAGTACGACGAGGTGAATACCAGTGAGGTCATTCTGTGTAATTAGGTCAAATTGTCAAGATAGTAACAAGAAAAACAAATAAGGTCTAAGCAAATACAGCCATACCTTTTTCCAGCCATACGTTTCATAATTTAGGCATTTAAGATACTACCGTGAAGCAATTTTATTTTAAGTGGCATTTATGTAACACAGTAACGTGTTTTAGTGTGGTTTTGTTATTTTAATTTGATTATGATTTTTATGAAGCACGTACATCCAAAACTCCAGAGGGCGCTATCAGTAGCTCGACCCTTCAACGCGGAAGTTATTATGTTGTGTAAACACATGTGGATACAAGAGAGTTTGTGCATGTGAGGGAATAAACATGGCTCAAAACTGTACCAAAACAACCTCTTCTAAGGACTTGCTGACCTGTGGCAACGGAAAAGGTGAAACATTCTTTGAAGAAGAAAAAAAGACATGATTTTACGCTAAGTTAACTAGTTTAACGTTACAAAGGAAGATAAATTCATAGACTGTCTTGTATAGAATTAGTTTTGCATTGGTTATGTTATCATTTATAGGCGATTTGTATGTTTTCACGTGACTAATTGTAATTGTTAACTGTTAAAGTACAATTTAAGATTGTTGATTCATTTAGATGTCCAGGAATTAAACTTAACATAATCTTGATGTGAATTCAAGTGTAATAGAGGTAAAGTTGGTTTTATATTCGGATATTCAGACATTCTGCTTAATAATATAATTTCAGAAAAGTATTCTTTGCAAATTCTAAATTGGGAAATCATATTAGCAGCCAATGACTAACCATGTACAACCATGTTTACAGTCAATTAGATAGTGTTGATGTTGTGTTGAAGTCATACATACATACATACATACATCATACGTGAATTGTTTATCTAATTGACATTAAGCTATATTTTCAGATATGGTTCTTTTTTTTACTTATTTGCATCATAGCCAAATATGATTTTGGACTCAATATCTATACATTTTGGCTTTCTGCTTATACAGAACCTAAAACACTTGATAGTATTTCATATCTTTAATTGCTCAATGTATTCGTGCTGAACAACAGCATCATGAAGTTTTCAGTCATTATTGAGGTAAAGTTGGTTTTACATTTGCACATTCTTCAGTGACAACTTGTGACCTGCTCCCTATATTTTTACTTTGAATATTTGGTCTGAAATCACATGTAAGTATGACTTAAAACAAATTGCTGTAAAGTTAGTTTTAGATTCACGCATTCGTTCAGTGGCAACTTGTGGAATACTCCTTATGTTGTTTACCAAGGTACTTTGAATATTCAGTCTGAAATCACATGTAAGTATGACTTGAATATGACATTAGCGCTATTTAATAGACTGCCAACAGTGTTGAACTTTGATAGCCATTGGCTGCTAATATGATTTCACTATTTAGAATGTGCAAATAATACTTCTCAGAAATTATAATATTAAGAAGAAAGTCTGAATGTGTGAATATAAAACCAGCTTTACCTCAATTCAGTCATTATGTAAAAGAATGTCTTTTTATTTTACATCTAAGCTACATTTCAGATTCATTATTATTTTTTAACCATACCTGAATATATTTATTGCGTTGTATAATGTCATTTTAAATGAATTATTAACTGCCGTCTCCAGGAATCCACGAGAAACTGTTACTGAACTCTAAAGGTGCTTCCCTGAAGACAGAAAGAGTTTCCAGAAGTAATGGTGAGTACATTCATGTCACCAACTTTCTCTCTGTATATATACAACGTATATATACATATATGCAACATATATATGTATTTGCAGGTTATTTATTACATTTCTAATGCTATACTTAATGCATAACCACTATAGTGATATTATGCATGTAACTCAAGGACTAGAAATCCCATTTTGGTGTCCACATTAACTTATTCATTCATTCATTCATTCATTCATTCATTTTCCTTCGGCTTAGTCTATTTATTTATCAGGACTCGCTACAGCAGAATAAATCACAAACTTCTCCAGCATTTGTTTTACACAACGGATGCCTTTCCAGCTGCAACCCAGCACTGGGAAACACCCATACATTCTTGCATTCACACTCATACACTACGGCCAATTTAGTTTATCCAATTCAAATATAGTGCATACTTTGGACTGTGGGGGAAACCGGAGCAACACGGGGAGAACATGCAAACTCCACACAGAAATGCCAACTGACCCAGCTGGGGCTCGAACCTGCGACCTTCTTGCTGTGAGGTGACAGTGCTAACCACTGAGCCACCATGTCGCCCATCACATTTATCACATTTCCAAAAGTGATCATCAATAAATAGAAAGCATATTTAATGCTTTGTTAATTTGTTATAATAAAATAAGAGTGAAATAATGTCACATCATCATTTAGAGTAACATATATTTCAATTATTCACTGATATAAAAGGAAAAATTGATCATACAACATATCGATGTGTAGATTTTAAATGATCAATGTCTATTTTTGTTGACAAAACAGCAAAATCTAGAGGTTTTAAAGAATGTGGCTAAATTATAAACTGTAGTTAATTAGTATTATATGCAGGGAGCGCTGCTAGGGGGGGAAGTTGGGACAATTCCAAGGGCCCATACATTAATGGGGCCCCCAGAGACATTATCAAGGCCCCGCACCCCTTTTGTATAACTAATATAATTAGTATTTTAAATATCTCATCAACTAATTGACTTTTTGTTGGTTTATTATTTAAATTCTTGTAAAATTGTATGACAGACACTTTTTAAAGTCTTAAATCTTGCAATTTGAATCTACTGAAATTACCTTTCATGCTTTTCCACTCATAAAAAATATAAATTGTGTGTTTTTTCGTGCTAGTCTTGGACAGATTGCAGAATTTCCTTCCTCAAATGGCTCAGGCTAATGAGTCTTTAAGACAGCAGATGGAAGAAGCTCCCGCTGGTTTCTTTAACATTGAGAGTGTGGAGGACGCAGAGAAAGTCATTGAGATGGTGCGCCTGCTCTCATCACATCAGCAAGTGTCCAAAAATAATTCAATTTCACTCTTTTCCATGAATGACCAGATGTGTTTTGCTTTGCAGGACGTGGCTCTGGTTGAGCTGGAGGAATCAGACAGCAGTGAAGAGGATGAAGAATCGTCGTCGTCATCATCATCATCTGAGGCAGACAGTTCAGATGAAGAGCTGCAAACGGTCACAGCAAAGACACTCAAACTTCCTGGTGACCGAAAGAGAAAGGCCAACATACAGGTGCTGGATAAAGAGGGAGAATGAACGTTCAGCCCATTGGAACTCTTTTTGCGGCCATTTCTGTGCTTGTGGTTGAAATATAGGAGCATTCCAGGTCTGCTTTTTGTTTGGAAAGAGCACAGATTGGTGATTGTGAGCTGGTGGAGTCATGCAAGAAACATTTCATGGGTCTGTGGAGATGTTTTCATCTAAATAGGGACTTCTGTTAAAGCAACCACGTTCTGTTTCTCAACCACGTTCCTGGAGGACCACCAACACTGCATGTTTTGGATGTCTCCTACCCATTACAGGTCTTTCAGTCTCTTAATGAGCTGATGATCTGAATCAGGTGTGTTTGGATAAAAAGACATGGGAAATGTGCAGAGCTGGTGGTCCTCCAGCAACATGGTTGAGAAACACTGAGTTAAAGGATCGTTCATCCAAAAAAAATGTACATTTGCTGTTAATCTATGATCAGACTGTACAAGGTGTTTTTTTTTTCCTTTAGTAGTGCATTAAAGAAGCTTTTTTTAATTTTATGGCAGTGAAATAATCATTCTGTGATTTATTAGTGTTGCGACACAAGTCTAACATTATTTACATTATTGCTGCACTATTATTTGTGTGCCTAGCACCATATGCCAAGGCTGTGGATTAAAGATAATCATTTATATTAGTGCTGGGCAAAAATGAATCGCATCCAAAATAAAAGTTTGCTTTGACATAATTTAAGTGTGTTTATTGTGTATATTATGTTTATATATCTTGCATTTCGTTGCCTTGTACTTGTACATGTGTAATGACAATAAAGTTGAATCTAATCTAATAAATACACACATGCATGCATATATTTGAGAAAATGTTTAACTAAGATTGTTTAATTAATACATGCATGCATATATTTGAGAAAAGTCCCTTATTAGTCCCTTTATTAATCTGGGGTCGGCACAGCGGAATGAACCGCCAACTTATCCAGCATATGTTTTATGCTGCGGATGCCCTTCCAGCTGCAACCCATCATTGGGGAAAAAAAAATTATTTATTTAGATATAAAATATATATGTATATGATACAAATTATATATAAATTTAAATGTCTATGTAACTAAATAGTTTTGTATAGTTTTGTTCCTATGCATGTGTGTGCATCACATATACAAAATAAATATATTTAATACACACACATATTGTCAAAACAAACTTTTATTTTGGATGCAGTTAATTGTTGCCCAGCACTAATTTATATATATATAACAAATCCTAATCCTCAAAAGACTAATAATTTCAGTTAAAAAAAAAAAAAAAAAAAAAAAAAAATATATATATATATATATATATATATATATATATATATATATATATATATATATATATATATATTCTACTGAAGAAAAAGAAATCTTGGAGGGCCTGAGGATGAATTAATAATGGGGTTTAAAATCTAAGGTTGCTCTCTTTTCTTTTTTCATTTGACTATACTTGAAAGTATTGTATTTTCGCATTAATTATAATATCAAGAAGCGTTTTCTAGACAAGCAAAATATATTGTCATGCTTTAAGAAGTAATATGTCAAAACTAAATGAGTGAGCAAAATAATCTGCCAATGGCGTAAGCAAAATAATCTTACGTCAAAAGGAAAAACAAGATTATTTAGCTTTTTTTAAGGAAAAACTCACTTAATTTTGGCATATATGTTTTATAAACAAGACACTATTTTATGCTTGTCTAGAAAATGCCTCTTGATTTAAGAGTTTAGATATTTGGACTTGAAAAATATATAGAGGTATGCTTATATTTTCAATCAAGAAAAGCAAAGTTTTTGTCATTTCTGTTGTTTATTGTAAAAACAACTCTCCTTAAATGTTTGTTTGCAGTTGATATAAAGTTGAAATACTGTTGCGTATGAAGACTATTTGGCAATATGACACTTCCAGTGTGACCGACAGCTTATACAGAACCTCAAACTCCCAATAAAATGAATAGTTTGTTCTTGTATAACAAAATGACGATGGTTCAGACAAAACAAACACATATTTTCAGTCATCCTAACAAGAATGTGTCAGAAACATTTCACATTGTACTGTACTCCAGAGTATAAGTTACTTTTCCATATTTTCCCCCCATCAAGAATGTACCACATTTTTTTTGTACAAAATAAATAACTTCTTTTAAAAGAGAATAGTGTGTTTATATCGTTTCCCTTTCCACATTTCCAATCGTCTGTCTGGAATGCAAAATTAAATATATAAAATAAGACAAATCGTCGTATCCTCTAATAAAATATATACAGTTATGCTAATAAAAACGAGTGTCGTGAAAATGCTATGCATATTAAAAAACCCTTGGGATGTACAAATATGCTGATACAGATTTCATAAAGTGGCAGTGATGCGACATGGCTTGAAAATATGAGACCACAGACAAGAAAAGTAAAGACTTGTGTAAGTGTGCAATTGGCTGAATAGCTTAAAAAATGGTTGCTTGATTGATATATGTTATATTTTATAAGTTTGAGGTCAGAAAGACTTATTTATAATAGAAATGAATACTTTAATACAACAAGGACACATTAAATTGATGAAAAGTGAAAGTAAATACGCTAATAAGTGATTATTTACTTTTAAGAGTGAGTAAACTCTGATTTTACTTAGAGTAAACCCATTGTAACTTATAAATATGCTCAAGCTTATAAATATGCACACATAGTTCATTTACCTACATTTTAAAGCAACAGGTTTACTTAATTTATTAAGTAAAGTCAACTAATTGTTTTAAAAGCACAGGTTTACTCACTCATTTTAAGTAAACTAATCATTTTTACAGTGTGCCTTCATAATGTTACAAATATCTATATTTCAATTAGTTTTTAGCTTTATTTTCAGCTTTATAAGACTAAAATAATGCATCATGGTTTCCTCAAAAGTGTTTTCTATCTTGATAATAATAAAAAAGACGTTTACTGAGCAAAACATTAGCATATTAATATCATTAATATAAGGGCATCTTTAAAAACACTTACTGACCCCAAACCTTTACGTACAGTTGTGTAAATGAATGATTTTATGTGATATGAGCGATTGAACATTTTGATGGTTAATTAATTTCCCTTTCTGCAGCATCGAGCCAGCAGTTTCCCATTAAACTGCTTTTGTCATCCTGATTCTGATACTGTTGCGGTTAATAAACTCAAATAACTCTATTTCACTTTACCACTTTAACACACTTCAGTGTTTGCTAGATAAATAATGATTTGTTTCTTGGATCCACTTGGAGGTCAGTTGCCATTTCTTAAAAACATTTTTAACCAGCATTTTTACACAGGCCAGTCATTATAAGTCCCTCCAAGCATTATCCAGGAAAAAAAGCGATAATAAAAAATGTAGGCACATGAGTGTAGTTTTGGCAGGAAAAGCTCTGGGTTTCCTATCAAACCTGCTTCAAGTCAAATAGGGCTGCAGTAAAAGGCCGTTTGCAGTTTTTCCAGCAGTGTTCCTTCAATACTCCACTGTCACAGCTTTAGTCCGCAGGTACTCGTGCAGGGCATCCTCACCTGAAAAACACAGAGTCATATATTCATTCATCTGCTTTTAAAGTGTTGTTGTTTACACGCCTAGCATTAATATGCGTTTTTGTCAATACGATGACAAATGGACGATGTTAAATGGCTCTACAACTTGACATATGCCAAACCAATCCCACCTATAATGAGTTACAAGTCAGCATTACTGATATAAAACATAACTGGGTTCCAGATTTTAAAAAATATGTTTAGTTTGTTTGTCATCCCATATCGCATTTCTTCCATGGGCAACACATAACTTAAGGTCCTAATTCAGGTTTCAAAGACAGGCACATAATCTGACTTCCAATTTTGTAAAATTATTTTCTTTGCTAATATTATCCGCAAAAATACTACCTGTGATGTATATTTATCTCCTATTTCTGAGGTGTCTCCAAACATGCCTAATTTTGGCTCTGGTGACAGATCAATCCTGTATCCTTCAGATATAAAACTAAAAACGTTCTGCCAAAATGAACTAAATTTATGGCATGAGCAGAATGATTGAGTCAATGTACCTTCAGTGTTTTTATTGCACAATAAGAAAACGTTTGGGAAAGTCTTATATAATTTTACTTTTTGAATAATGAAGTCTGTGGATAACTTTAAATAAGACTGCCAAAGTTAAAACCTCCGATTGACCCTGACATTAGTAAAAATGAGTCATTTTCATGAAGGCTGTACACATTTAGGGTACAACACTTGTGCTTTATGCCAATTTTGACCTGCCAGCTATAAAACCAATTTTACACCACAAAAAAATACTGACACACATGAAAACTATAATAAACCCCCCTAAACACACATACAGAATAAATATCTGCTGCTTTAACTTTTATGAAAACTGTCTAGCTAAAAACTGAATACACTTACGGAGGTCTCTCAAGCATTAGAAAATATACCCTTAAACACTGAGGGAAAACATGGATATGCACAGGTTGTGATGAAGGTGAGGCTGATTCTTTATCCAATATAGATTTCAGAATTCAAAATTAATTTAGCTGCTTTATTTTAGTGGTCTTTTAGGTATAATTGTAGGTATTTTAATAATGTATACAGAATTCAAGGACAACACAAGGGTTAAAACTAATTCAAACAGAAAGCTTTCATAGTGATTTACTTCATTTTCTGTGATCTCCTTTCACATTCATATTTAGGATACTCAACTGGCACATTTAGCTCATGAACATGTAATGTATAAATATTGAAATTATCCATGTGGGGTAGGTAAAAACCAATGATGTGGGATAATAAATAATTTACATGAGCTTTACAGTGTTTTCTCTAGGATTTTTTCCATCTGTGGCGACAGGCCTTTTTCACACAGATCTACCAACTACCTGTGGCGTTATTTCAATGACAAATGTGTGCGCAGTATAACAATTCGAGATCGCATTCATGTAATAGCCTACGAGCATGTGAATCTCTTTGCTTGTGCGCCGATTTCCTCTGCTCGTGGACAAAACGTCTTGCACACCCCCTCATATACACGCTGCTCAAGCGCAGATCTTTTTGTGCGCTCTCAAATAAACGCTGCTGAAGTGCGATTTAGTGCGTTTATGTAACGAGTATGTATTTATATATTTATATATAATATTTATGAATGTCTCCAATAGACCTACAGAGCGGCATTAAAGCGTCCTGAACTAGAGTGAAACGGCTATACGTTGTGTTTGCTGGCCTCACGCATCACGCACCTGTCAGTCAGCCAGTCAGTCAGTCAGCACGTAACCTTAAAGGGTTAAACAAATGACGCACAGCACTACTACGCTTACAGAAAAGTTTGCGCTGTTATAATTCACTTACCTTTTAATACATTTTGGTGTGATTATCACCTGCTATTAAAAAAAAACATGACTGAATGTTTTGAATGAAAAGCTGTAATGTAGACGTGGTGGGATCAATTTTGGTGTGGCGCCCTGCCATGGAAGAATGAATGTAGCGGAAACCATGCTTTAACGCATCTTGGGCATTCATAAGCAAGCATTGGCCCTTTAATATGCACATTATCCTATCTGCTAATATGATAACACAAAGTCGTAGATGTCTTCCTCATCTACTATTGATATAATCAACCAATACACATCTTAATACAAGTGTAAAAATTGTTTTGTTCTCTCTTACCAAGGTCTTTCCCAAACCCGGACTGTTTAAAGCCTCCAAAAGGAGCCGCCACATCGGTTTTGTTGTAGGTGTTGATGAACACAGTTCCCGCCTCCAATCTCTCGCTCACATACATGGCTTTGTTAATGTCACGGGTGAAGACGCCAGAAGCCAGGCCAAACTCTGTGTCATTGGCTCTGCTCAAAACTCCATCTACATCACTGATGGGGAGAAAGGAGATAAGCAGCGATAGGATTTTCAATAGTGATAAAAATCATAATGAGATACATTATACCAGTGTTTCTCAACCGTGTTCTTGGAGGACCACCAGCACTGCATGTTTTGGATGTCTTCTTCTTTGTCTGTCACACACATTACAGGTCTTTCCATCTCAGCTAATGAGCTGATGATCTGAATCAGGTGTGATTGGTTAAGGAGACCTGCAAAATGTGCAGAGCTGGTAGTCCTCCAGGAACGTGGTTGAGAAACACTGCATTATAATACAGTTGAAATTTACCCAAATGTTAGTGAACTCTATCATTTCATTTAGTTCATCTTGCAGGACAGCCTCTCACAAAAGAGTCCTACTATAGAGAGGAAAAGAGCAGCTTACCCATCTTTGAATTTGGACACGACCATGACAGGGCCAAATGACTCCTCTTTAGCAATGAACATGTGGTCCTCTACGTCTGTGAAGACTGTGGGCTCCATGAAAAACCCTATATAAATAAATAAGTAGATTTGAATTATTTTAAAAAAACATCCTCAAATTTTAAAACTGTAAGATTAAGGATGAAATGAATTATTTTTAATTGCATTACCAAAATTACTAAAATAAATGTAAAAAATAAATGACTAATTAGTATCTGTACAATATGATTTGCTTTACATATATTTGAAAATAAAACTAAAAAAAATCTAATAAATAAATAAATAAGCCCAAATAGAATAATAAAAATCACAAAAATAAGATAAAGTAGGACCAAAAACATATAAACACAAAAACGTTTTTTTTTTTACACTGCAAAATCTAAAAATAAAAGCCTAACCAAAGAATTATTAAATAGTCTAAAAGCATATCAATTACACAAGATATATAATTTTTTTAATTATCGTTTTCATCAGTATCCTATGGTTAGGTTCAGTAATTTCACTTTAATATCATGAAAACAATGCATTTAAATAAATAACTATTAAAATAACTATTTACTTAACCTCAATGACTAATAAACCTTTTCATTCCCATTCAAGTGAAATGACTGTACCTAAACATTGGCTGAAATGTTTTATACCTGAACCCTTTACTAACAAGACAAATTTACTTTCATAAGCTTGTTTAAAACATGTGTATCAGGTTCGACTGGGCTCTCACCTGGTCTGTCCACCTGTCGTCCACCGTAGACGAGTGTTGCGCCCTCCTTCACGCCCATCTCACAATACTCAACCAGTTTGTCCATGTGAGCCTTGTGGTTCTGGGGTCCGTGATCTGTGGAGCGATCTAAAGGATCTCCTATTTTCATCTTCTTGATTTCCTCAACCTGAGCATACAAAAACACATCAGAGTCTTCATTTAAAAGCAGTTCTCATGCTTTAATATCAGCAAAGAGAGGTATGGGGTTAGATCTGTGACACAATTGCAACAAAAACATGAACTTTTGCACGCAGATTTGTTAATGTGCATGCAACAAGCCATTTTGCATGCTCAAAACATGATCTTTTGTGCACAGATATGTTAATGTGCATGCAACAAGCCATTTTGCATGCTCAAAACATGATTTTTTGCGCACAGATATGTTAATGTGCATGCAAAATGCATTTTACCCATAGAGAAGCGCACATACCACTCTCCTGATGTACTCGTCATGAATGGACTCCTCAACAAACAGCCGGCCTGCGGCGATACAGTTTTCTCCTTTGTTGAAGTACACAGAACTCATGCCCTGCGACACCACATAAATACACAGTACAATTAATGCAATTCTTCACCCAAGAGCAAACATGAATTAACCAATCATCACGCTGGAAACCGGTAGCCATTAACATCCATAGTAGGAAAATACCATGGAGGTCAGTGCCTACTCCTTTCCAACATTCTTCAAAATATCTTCTTTTGTGTTCAACAGAAAAAAGAAACTCAAACAGGTCTGTAACAAGTGGAGGAGGAATAAATGATGACTGTATTTCCAGAATTAAAACTGTTCCTTTAAGATTAAGATGTGCTTGTATTTGTATATTCTGGCAGCAGTTGTCTTCTCTCACCATTCGCACTGCTTTATCCATGTCACAGTCGCTGAAGATGATGAGAGGAGATTTACCGCCCAACTCCAGTGAAACTTTCTTCAGGTTACTGACTGCACAGCTGCAACATAAACAGAGCAACGGGTTAGATTTACTAACAGACTGTAACAGTGAAAACTGTCTTTTTGTTAAAAACATTTACTCACCCTTCTGTTTCTTTCTTCTGTTGAACACAAAAGAAGATATTTTGAAAAATGTTAGAAACCTGTATTGACTTCAATAGGATTTGTTTGTCCTACTATGAAAGTCAATGGTTTCAGGTTTTCAGCTTTCTTCAAAATATCTTCTTTTGGGTTTGCCAGAAGAATGAAACTCATAAAGGTTTGGAGCCACTTGAGGGTGAGTAAATATGGATTAAATTTAAATTTTTGAATGTACTATCCCTTTAAGAATTCTAGAGGAGTGGGACATTAATCAGGCCCTTGCATGGCAATTTCGAGTAACAGTAACAGAGTAATTGGGTTGATTTTACTGACATTACAGGAAAGGGCTTACCTCTTCATGATCTGTTTGCCAATGGGAGTCGAGCCTGTGAAACCAAGCTTACGGATATCGGGATGCTCAGACATCCTCTGCCCGACCAGACCACCTGAGAGAAAGGCAAGCTGTGATCTTACTGACTTTATTCTTCACGTACGAGCAGGTGCAGCCCTTGGAATCGTTTTGGCTGGAGACTTTTAGTCTTATTCACTTCCATTGATATCTAGACATTAAAAACTGCTTGTTGTTGCAAACTGATATTTTCTTATTGCATTATTCTTCTTTTTATGTATAGTCATGAACACACTTGTTTGTAGAGCAAGTCGTTTGACCATTTTCTGCCATTTATCATTTTTACTCATGTCTCCCATAGGCAACTGAATTGGAAGTTCTCAAATGATCACAAAAAACAAGCGCACTTCCACATCGCAGTATAAGGTCAATATCAGATTGTATATTAGTCACATTGCCCACTGAGAATGAATCTGGAGTACTAACCTGATCCTGGTACAATGTTAATGACTCCTTTTGGAATGCCAGCTTTGACTGTCAACTCAGCAAACTTCAATGCAGTTAATGGAGTTACCTGGAAAAACACAGAGACTTTAATATGGGTTTTGGTAGTTTGTGTATTTTTGGGCAGTGATTCACATTTGGAGTATACTGAAATTTCCAGGACAACTATTTTGGATGCTGTAAAAATGATTTACGTCGTTTTGGAATAAAGCCTTCATGGGTGTCTGAATGGGCTATATGCACAGCTAGTGTTTTTCAGCCAATGATAAACTTCCAGTGCAAAGTTTATGTGACTATTATCGATTACATGAGGTTCCTTTTATAGCATCGATGTTGTAATGTAATTAAAATACAATCTGTTAAATAGATTTAAGCACTGATTTAGCTGTTAAGCATAAAACGAGATGAAAGACTCGCAAGTTAGCGAAGAAACTCCATTGAAAATACTGGGGGAAAGTTATTTTCCATATTTTGAAGACGTGACGTGGAAAAATGGACTTTAATGCAGTGCTTCATTTCCTGTCTGAGACCCACTTCTTTATCACTGATATGTAAAGAAATCGGATATCAAATGTGGTGAATTTGTAATGGTGCAACAGTTCAACGGAAGCGCTTGGGATGGCTGACTGATCATTAAAAGTATGTGTGCATATACTCTATTGAGATCATGTTTGCATCTCTCATTTATATATTTTTAGTTTGAGTGTTTTACCTGAGCAGGTTTTAAGACGAGTGTGTTTCCTGCTGCTAGACAGGCCGCGCTCTTCCATGCCAACATCATAAGCGGGTAGTTCCAGGGAATTACAATGGCACACACCCTACAAACAACACCACCATATTGCACATTTATTCATTCATTCGTTTTCCTTCAGCTTAGTCCCTTATTTATCACGGGTCGCCACAGTGGAATGAACCACCAACTACTCCGGCATATGTTTTACACAGCGGATGCCCTTCCAGCCACAATCCAGCACTGGGAAACACCCATACACTCTAACATTCACACACACGCACTCATACACTAAGGCCAATTTAATTTATCCAATTCACCTCCACACAAAAATGCCAACTGGCCCAGCCAGGACATGAACCAGTCACATTCTTGCTGTGAGGCGACAGTGCTAACCAATGTGCCACCTATTGCACAATTTGCATACACACACACATTATTAAACACTCACCCCAAAGGCTCTTTCTTTGTAAAAGTGAGGTTTCGATTGGGTCTGGCCTGATTGATGGGTATCGTCGAGCCCTTTGAACAACAGGATTTGATGTGTCAGTCACAGGAAATCTCAAAATGCAAAAAAATAGGCCTGCACAGTCAACACATACACACACACAAACCTGGATCTTGTCACACCAGCCAGCGAAGTATCTGAATGTCTGAATGGACATGCCGACGTGCGTCTTCAATGCCAGAGTATAAACGGCACCAGAATCGATGGTCTCAATGGTGGCCAACTCTTCCTGGTGTTCCTCCATCAGGTCAGCCAAACTACACATAAAAGAAGTTCAAGAGTTCTGTTTAGTTGCTGATAAAGTATATGATGTTCTCAGGGAAATCAATTATTGGTCAAATGATTAGAGTGTATTAGTGTTTGTTTAGTAAAAAGGCTTATCATATCTGTCAAATATTGGCTCAGCACAGACTCTCATCTCACCGATATAGCAGCTGGCCGCGGTCACGGGGGTTCATCTTACCCCATGGCCCGTTGTCGAAAGCCTCTTTTGCAGCACTTACAGCTTTGTCCACATCTGCCACTGATGCGTAAGAGACTTTACAGATCACCTGAAAACACACAAGACTACCATGAAGGCATCTAAAGAATAAACAGCTGTGATGTTTGTCAGAGGTTTGGATCTTTTTTGTATTATATATGTTTATGTACAGTTGAAGTCCAGTTATTAGCCCCGTTTTTTTTTTTTTTCCAATTTCTGTTTAATGGAGAGAAGATTTTGTTAGAACACATTTCTAAACACAATAGTTTTAATAACTCATTTCTAATAACTGATTTATTTTATCTTTGCCATGATGACAGTAAATAATATTTGACTAGATATTTTAAAACAATAATATACAGCTTAAAGTCACATAAAAGGCTTAACTAGGTTAATTAGGTTAACTAGGCAGGTTAGAGTAATTAGGCAAGTTATTGTATAATGATGGTTTGTTCTGTAGACTATCGAAAAACAAATTAATAATTATTATTAGGGCTAATAATTTTGACCTTAAAATGGTTCATACAAATTAAAAACTGCTTTTATTCTAGTCGAAATAAAACAAATAAGGCTTTCTCCAGAAGAAAAAATATTATCAGACATACTGTGAAAAATTCCTTGCTCTATTAAACATAATTTGGGAAATATTTAAAAAAAGAAAAAAAAAATTCAAAGGGGGGCTAATAATTCTGACTTCAACCGTACAATAGATGAGTGAACATTTAAGGGAACTTTTATCTACTTGTATTGTATGCATGTATATACCATGACATGATGTGAAACAGATTAAAAATGTGCATAATATATTGTATAGAATTGGTGCAGTGGGGCGGGGGGGCTCTGTTGGAGCAAAGATCATTTGTCTCTGTTTTTCAAATATTTTTGAAATTGATGTTTCACTGACCAGAATGTTAATAAAAAGATAATAGCAAAATAAATAAAACATAGCAAAGTTAAGGAGGGTCTCAAAACTCCAAAACCATTTAAGTTTAATCATGTGACAGCATTCAGTTTATTTTAAGGAAATATAATAGATGTTACACTGAGTATTGAATCACTACATATTTTTAATAATCATTTCCATTTTATGCATTACTACTACAGACATTGAATTGTTTTCACTTATGAGATGCTTTCTAAAGGGGGGAGTGGAGCAGCAGCTCATTTCTATTTAAATGTAGATACACAAAAACAGTTGTCTACCACCAAGAAGTGGCACATAATATAATAAATACGGAACTTACTGAGCCGTCTGTGGGGTTCACGGTGTTGTATGTTTTCCCATCATCGGCGTCTTCAAACTTGCCGTTGATGAAGCACTGGTAGGGCATCTTCACGGTCATGTTGTTGACCTCTTTTACGGCATAATCAACGAGCATCTCCTCCTCCTGGTCTTCTCCACGCAGGCGTCGGACCAACATCTGGATGAAGCTCTGGAAGGTGGTGGCCATATAAACATCCTCATTCTGGAGCTGAACACCAGCGCACTTCTGCTTGACCTCCTCCACCAACCTAAACCAAACATTCACAATAACACAGAACACACATGTAATATTCACAAACAAATCTCCATATTTGAAAAAAAAACATTTACATTTAGTCATTTAGCAAACGCTTTTGTCCAAAGCGACTTACAATTGAGGAGACATTCAGCAATTCAACACGAGACAATACACACATCAAGTGCTAGTAATACAAAGGAACTTGTTTGCTCTCAGAGTATTTAGTGCTAGAGTAAGAGTGCTAGAGTTTTGGGGGGTTTTTTTGAGAAGGAAGAGAGTGTTTCTACAGGTGGTTTGTCAAGCCCACTCACCTGTGTGAAGCACAGTTCATAAATGCACAGTGTTTGTGTCGGTTAATGTGTCAGTGAGATGAATAAGTGTGTTAGACATACTTTTGCATTACTATTTGTCATGCAAATTGGACACTATTTGTCAGTCTGGACATACTGGCTAACTTTTTTGCATGCAAAATAAGCTCAAAGTAAATTGATTTAATGGTCAATCATGCTAATATGATCATGAATGTGAAATAAATATAGTTTTTTTGTAATTCTTAGGCATTTCAGCCACTTAGTTTCATTGTTATTACTGTAAAATAATGTCATTAATGTTAAATCAATGATATTAATGTTTCAAAAACACCAGTAATTGCAATAAAGCTAAAATAAAATATAAATATTTGATGAAAATCTAAACAAGAAAGACAATGTTTCAATAGCATATAACATTAATTAAGTACAAAACAAACTAACAAAGGTAAATGTAAATAAAATGTAAATATTATCTAAGAATGGGCTTTTAACCACAGCGAACTGTAGTTCTGCCGAAGGACTAAAAAATTATCAGTATTGACGGTAAAAAACTGTACATTCTTGTCAAACTATTCTTCTGCAATCTTATGCCAATTAAGTGAAAAACTTGCACAAAAACGAGATTTGCAAAATGGAAAACTAACAGAAATTATGCTTAAATGCAAAACTTAAGCTAAACATAAAAATAAATAGGTAAAATTAGAAATGCTAAACAGAAATAACTTTAAAAACACTTTTACCACTAAAGAAGAGTAATAATATAATAATAATCTGACATTTTTATTAAAACGCTAACACTAATAATAACTGAAACCGAAATAAAATAAATATAAAAAAAAATATCAAACTTAATTGAAATAATATTTGAAGAAAACTGAAATATGCAAATAAAATCTATATGGGCGATGCGGTGGCGCAGTAGGTAGTGCTGTCGCCTCACAGCAAGAAGGTCACTGATTCGAGCCTCGGCTGGGTCAGTCTGCATTTCTGTGTGGAGTTTGCATGTTCTCCCCGCGTTCGCGTGGGTTTCCTTCGAGTGCTCCGGTTTCCCCCACAAGTCCAAAGACAAGTGGTACAGGTGAATTGGGTAAGCTAAATTGTCCGTAGTGTATGAGTGTGAGTGAGTGTGAATGGATGTTTCGCAGTGATGGATTGCAGCTGGAAGGGCATCCGCTGCGTAAAAACATGCTGGATAAGTTGGTGGTTCATTCCGCTGTGGCGACCCCTGATTAATAAAGGGACTAAGCCGAAAAGAAAATGAATGAACGAATGAAATCTATATGATAATACAATATTAAATCAAATAAACATAAATAACCAATATAACATTATAATATACCATAAATGTCAACATGTACAAAATAAAAACTTTAGTAAAATCTGACCAGCTGATACAACAAAAATAAAGACAAAAAGAAAATAAAACAAGAAAAATAAACAAGCTGAAGACCAACCTGACTACATCCATTGAAGCGGCTCCACACTTAAAGAAATCAGTGGTTTCTTCAATAGCTGCAACGTTACTCAGAATCCCTTTCCAGATCACCTAGACAAGCATGCAGAAAAACAACAACAAATTACTCAACACAAATCTACCATGAATTTTTAAGTCCCATAAACAGACACATACCCTGATCTCCTCTGCCATTGTTTTCTCATCATCTGTAAGATCCAAACTTGCCGTTTCTTCAGATGAAAAGTATTTAGATGCAGGAATCATCTTTCCATCCTCAAACTGCAGGCTCTTCACCTGGAGCTGCAAATTGATTAAAACTCTTTGTTATGAATCTGTAAAACTTTTAAGGTCAAGTAAGAAAAAAGGCTCAACGCTAACCGCTTTTCCATCAGAGCCGAACAGAAGGAGTCCAGATTTGGTGATAAGTCCAGGCTGAGACGCTCCTTCTATGTCTATGGGCTGACCTGCAGGCACAGACCCGCTCAACACTGAGGAACCATACACGGTTACAGGCTGGAGAAAACAAATAAAACACAAATTACAATATCATCTGTTTAACATCATGTAAGAATTAGTCTTGAATTGCTTCTGGTTTTTAGAATAAAAAATTATTTATTAATTTATTTGATTATAAGTTTTTAATAAATAAATAAATTAATAAAAACATACACACACACACGCACACACACACACACATACATACATACATACATATACATATATATATATATATAATATATATATATATATATATATACACACACACATTTATAGTATGTTATTATTTTTGTGGCAGTTTTTTAATAATTGCTCAAATTAGCTTTTATTTTTTAAGATAAAATTTTTGTTTAGCTCTTTTTTATTAAAATTTTAAATACAGTTTGTTGTCATTTTTAGAAGTGTATACATTTTTTTAATTTTAAATATTTCTAAATAATATTTTAAATATTTAAATTTATTTAAATTTTTTATATTTTTTTCATTCTAATGTTCGTCTTCTATATTTAAAATTCAAAAATAATTTTAGAATTTGATTATTATTTGATTTCAAGTTATAACTCATGTTTATAATGCCTATTTCATGAATCAAATGATTTTAGATTCATGTTTTATTTAAATAGTTTTAGTATATATTAAATTAAAACGCAGTTTTATTGATATAGTTAAAAATATATCATATAAATTTCAATCATATATATAAAACATTTATTTTATTTTAAGTAACAAACATTATTTTCCTATAACATCTCAGCTAAATAAAATAATTCATGATTTGATATTATGAAACAATAATATTATCCCATTCAGTATTTATGATTTAAAAATTGTAGAACATTTTTGTAGTTGCTGTTATGAAAAAAGGGTCAAATTGTAATAATAAAAAGCATTTTGTACAGAAAACGCACCTTTCCATCCATCACAACCCAGGCACCAGGAACTTTATCATGTCCACGAATCCAGTTATGAATGGCCTCTGCCGGCTGAGCCATATTCACCTGGACAAACATGCAAAGACTGTCAGATAAAGATGACGTTCACTTACTTTAATTGCATTTTAAGCTATTTACTCCTACCCCACCTTAGCATTGGATTTCTTTTGGATTCCCTCATAACTGGCTCCTTCTTCAGACTGAGGGATTTTGGGAGCTTTTCCATCTGCTATGAGCTGTACAGCTTCAACCTGTTTATAACCAAAACTGTAAGTCAAGTTTATTTAGCATAAAAGTGTTGTTTTCTAATATTTTCTGTATATTCACCATGGCCTTGATGCCCTCTGGAAACAGGAAACGGTTATAAAGTGTGTCCACCGTGTCGTTGGGTTCTACTGGACACTCTTTTTGTAGCAGGATTGGTCCAGTGTCCAAACCATCATCAGCCCAGAATACACTGAATCCTGCCTTCTTATCACCCTCGATTAGTGTCCTGCACACACACAAACATCACTTAAAAACAGGCCAAATCTACAGTGAAGACCATATCCTGACAAGTAAATGCTTGTGTCGGTTAGTTTCAGTGTTATTACTAACTAAAACTATTTTAGAAAATTTAGAGAATGAAAGAAAGTTTTTTTAAACCCCTCACCAGTTAATCGCGGAGGCTCCTCTGTGTTTGGGCAGGATAGAGGGGTGGTAAATGATGGAGCCGTGTTTGGGGAAGTCGATCACATTCATAGGGATGAACTGGGAGCAGAAGGGCATGACGTTCAGCTCTGCACCCACCGCTTTATATGCCTCCACCACCTCCGGGATGGGTTTACCCTTCACCCGCCAGCGTGGAAACTTAAACACCGGCGTCCCGTCCTTTTCTGCCACCACCGCTGAAGGTCAGAGAGACACAGATACTGAGAACTTATACAAGATTTCTGGACTGAAACCATGGCACACCTGCTCTGTTCAGACTTTATTAAAGAGCAAAACATGTCAAATCAATATCACACATACTGACAGAGCTTGTCATTATATATCTGAATCTATAAATGTTTCAGTCATATGTTAAGCTGATTTGACACATATTACATACTGTAATCATGAGGCCACTGGAGGTGAGAATCAAAAGAAACTTTTTTGAGAGTATTTGAAGGCCAGTTTAACTACTCCTTCCACAACTAATTCTACTGGATTTTATTTAAGTGGATTTATTGGCAATTCATTATTTATTAATGTTTATTGAAATTAATTTATTTTATTTATTTAAAGTCTGATTTTCCTGCCATGTAATAAAAAAAGAATTACTGAATTTCACTGAACTTGGGAGCTGGATAAAAATACAAATTGAAAAAAAAATGTCAAACAAATATTATAATACTTTATTGCAAGTGTAATTTATTTATTTAATAATTAACCTACAATAATAATAATTAAATATATTATAATGTATAGCATGTCTAATTTATTACTAATAATTAACATATAATAATTATAATAAAGTATTGTATGATGTTTTGCATGTAAATTTTTTTACTAATAATTAATTTATAATAACCATAATTAAATATATTAATATAATTTTTTGCACATATAATTTATTACTAATAATTAACATATAATTACTATAATTATTGTCATGGATTGGTCAGGCTCTCACGACCCCCACTCACGAAGATCACCATCACCTGACTTCTAATGAGCACACAGCTGCATCACATTCACGAGCACCAGATAAAAGCACAGCACTCCAGTCGCTCATTGTCCGGGCTCGTCTCGACGAAAGCGGACAACTGAGCGACCACTCAGCGTAGTCATCCTCAGCTAAACAAACGATTTACTTACCTGTTCTCTTTGTATTCCTCCTAGTCTTCCTGGTCCTCCCGAATCGTCCTGTCTTCCAGTCCTTCCAAGTCTGTGTCATCCTCTGTCAGCTGTATCTGGTGTGTGCTGTCCATCCTCGTGTATTCCTGTTACCCAGCCACGGAGGAAAAGACCCCAACATCATTCCTGATCCTCCTGGCTATCCTTCATGTGCTCCTTGTTGTCATTCAATAAACACCCTAACGTTTCCTTACCTCTGTCTCCTGTCCGCTTCATAACAGAAGCCCGGACCCATAACGACGACAACATGAGCACCCTCGATCACTTTCAAGAGCTGGTGGACCAGTTGAAGCGGATTCTACAGCCACCAGCTCCACTTTCCAACGCACCACCAGCACCGAGCACTTCCGCCTCCACAGTTTCTTCTTCGGCCCTTCCTTCCAGTCCCATGGCCCGACCAGCGCCCTACTCAGGCGGAGCGGGGGAGTGCAATGGTTTTCTGTTACAATGTTCCCTCATATTCGAAATGCAACCTTCTCTATATCCCACAGATAAGTCAAAGATCGCCTACATCGTATCACTACTCTCTGGACCTGCACTTAAATGGGCTGAGACGATCTGGAACCAAGCCGGGCCGGTCATGAATTCCATCACGACCTTCACGGAGTATTTCAAAGAGGTGTTTGGACGTTCTGATGGGGAAGTAGCCGCTGGAGAGCAGCTGTATCATCTAAAGCAAGGTACTCTATCTACACAGGAATATGCTCTCCGGTTTCGCACTCTAGCAGCTGCAAGTGGATGGAATGAGAGAGCGTTGTTGACCACGTACCGGCTCGGCTTGGAACCCACTCTCCGAATCCAGCTGGCCACATTAGATGATACAATGGGTCTGGAGAGATTCATCCAACATTCTCTCCGATGTTCCGATCGTCTCCGTTCCTATCAACAGGACACCATCACCCCCTCGTCTGCACTCCTCCAATCGCCTGAGTCAACAGCCTCTCCAGAACCAGAACCCATGATAATAGAGTCTGGAAGACTGACATCAGCGGAACGACAGAGGAGGCTGACCCGGGGTCTGTGTCTATACTGCGGTGTCAGTGGACACACCCGTATGGAGTGTCCCCTTCGTCCCATTCGGACTTCAGTGAGTGTATTCAGTACGAATATTGAACAATGTAAACCACTTACCACCACCGTACAAATAACTACTGCCTCTATTTCTCTCCTTGTCACAGCCCTCATCGACTCCGGGTCAGCAGGGAACTTCATCTCCCAATCCCTCTGTCGTCAACTCCACCTCCGTACTGAGGCGTCCTCGCATATATACCAGATACAACCGATAACCCAGTGCACTCGATCTTCGACCCGTATCCATCGACAATGCGAAGACATCCTTCTTCAAGTGGGGCTGTTACATCAAGAGAGGATTCAATTTCTGGTTCTGGAGGGTGCAAATATGGACATCATTCTAGGGCGCCCGTGGCTGGTGAAGCACGATCCCATCATCTCTTGGGGCACAGGAGAGATAAAGAAATGGGGATCTGGATGTACACCTACCTGTTTTCCAAATCTCCCTCTTCAAGGTCGGAACCCCATTTCTTTGTTTGCAACATCGGTCGAGAGCCCTCCTGAGAAGCAGTCTATCCACATTCCTAAGGAGTACAGCTCCTTTCATGATGTCTTCTGCCCCAAGAGAGCTTCCCAGCTACCGCCGCATCGGCCATGGGACTGCGCGATCGACCTAGTTCCAGATGCCCAGTTGCCAAGAGGTAGGATCTACCCGCTCTCGCTTCCAGAGAATCAGGCAATGGAAGATTACATAAGGGAGGCTCTGAGTCAGGGGTACATACGTCACTCAAAATCACCAGCCGCCTCAAGCTTCTTCTTTGTGGCCAAGAAGGACGGAGGGCTGCGTCCATGCATCGACTACAGGGTCCTAAATAACGGTACAGTAAAATACCGATATCCCCTTCCTCTGGTACCAGCCGCTTTGGAACAGCTCCGAGAAGCTAAAGTCTTCACTAAATTGGACCTCCGCAGCGCGTATAATCTGATAAGAATACGTGAGGGGGACCAATGGAAGACAGCATTCGTGACCCCTACTGGCCACTATGAATATGAGGTCATGCCTTACGGTCTGGTCAACGCCCCCTCCGTATTCCAAAACTTCATTCATGAAGTCCTCCGGGAGTTTCTTCACCACTTTGTAATAGTGTACATAGATGACATCCTCATTTACTCCCGGAGTGAGGCCGAACATCGCCAACACGTTGCGGAGGTCCTACACACATTGAGAGAACATCACCTCTACCTCAAAGCGGAGAAATGCTCATTCCACCAGAAGTCGATTCATTTCTTGGGATACATCATTGATCAAACCGGTATACGTATGGATGGGAAGAAAATTGAGGCTGTTCTATCCTGGTCAGAACCCACTTCCATTAAGGAGCTCCAGAGGTTTCTTGGGTTTGCTAACTTTTATAGACGGTTTATCAAGGACTACAGCAGGATTACATCACCTCTCACTAATCTCCTCAAGGGTAAACCCAAAGGACTGGAGTGGACCAAAGAAGCAGCCGCAGCCTTCCGCCTTCTTAAGAAGGAGTTCACAAGGGCCCCACTCCTGACTCATCCTGACCCAAATCTTCCTTTCGTGGTGGAAGTGGACGCATCCACCACCGGCGTCGGGGCAGTATTATCTCAACATCATGATACACCGCCCCGACTGCATCCCTGTGCCTATTTCTCTCGGAAGTTGAGCCCGGCGGAGCAGAATTACAGCATAGGAGACAGGGAGCTGCTAGCAATCAAGCTAGCCTTGGAGGAGTGGCGTCACTGGTTGGAGGGAGCCAAACATCCGTTCCAGGTGATCACAGATCACAAAAACCTCCAATATATCAAAGAGGCCAAGAGACTATGTCCACGTCAAGCCAGATGGTCACTTTTCTTCTCACGTTTTGATTTCTCCATTTCCTATCGTCCAGGACCCAAGAATCTAAGAGCAGACGCTCTCTCTCGTTTACACGAGCATCACGATCATGAAGAACTCCCAACGAAGATTCTTCCCGAACACATCTCCATTTGTCCGATCACCTGGAACGCTCCTCCAGTCGTTGCCACTCCGGAAGCCCCTGCTCCGCCGGGATGCCCTCCTCATCGGCAGTTCATACCACCTGAACACCGGGTAGATCTGATCCACTCCTTACATACCTCGCTAGGCACTGGACATCCAGGGATCAACAATACTCTCTCGCTAGTATCCCAACGATTCTGGTGGCCAAACATGGCAAGGGATGTGAGGCAATATGTTCAGGGCTGTAAGGACTGTGCCCAATCCAAGAGCCCACGTCATCTACCCGCTGGAAAGCTCCATCCCTTGCCGATTCCGAACCGTCCCTGGTCACACCTAGGAGTGGACTTTATCACTGATCTCCCTTCGTCAGAAGGTAATACCTGTATTCTAGTCATAGTAGATAGATTCTCAAAGTTTGTCAAACTAATCCCTCTGAAAGGTCTTCCCACAGCCTTTGAAACAGCCGACAATATCTTTAATCAAGTCTTCAGGTCATTTGGTATTCCAGAAGATATTGTGTCGGACAGAGGTCCACAGTTCATCTCACGTCTATGGAAAGCCTTCTTCAAGCTCCTAGGTGTGGCCGTCAGCCTCTCTTCTGGATATCATCCCCAAACCAACGGGCAGACAGAGAGGAAGATTCAGGAGGTGGGACGGTTCCTGAGGACCTTCTGCAGTGGTCACCAGAGCTCCTGGAGCCAGTATTTGGGCTGGGCAGAATATGCCCAAAATTCACTGCGGCAACCCTCCACCGGACTCACGCCATTCCAGTGCGTCCTGGGCTTCCAACCACCGCTCTTTCCCTGGGATGGCGAACCATCTGATGTCCCCGCAGTGGATCACTGGTTCCGGGAGAGCGAGAGAGTCTGGGACGAGGCTCATCAACATCTGCAGAGGGCAGTCCGTCGAAGCAAGGTAACCGCCGATAGAAGAAGGTCTGAAGAACCCAGATACACACCCGGACAAAAGGTGTGGCTATCCACCCGGGACATACGCATGCGACTGCCCTCTCGCAAGTTAAGTCCCCGATTTGTTGGTCCCTTCACCATCGTGGAACAGGTTAACCCCGTCACCTACAAACTACAATTACCCTCTCACTACCGTATTCACCCTACATTCCACGTATCACTCCTGAAACCCTATCACGATCCTGTTCTTCCCTCCACAGAGCCTGACCACGAAGAGGAACCCCCTCCTCCACTGCTCCTAGAAGAAGGAGCCGTCTACGCAGTGAAGGAGATCTTGCGTTCCCGACGTCGTGGTGGCCAGTTGGAGTACCTGGTGGACTGGGAAGGGTACGGCCCCGAAGAAAGGACATGGGTTCCCAGAGCTGATATTCTCGATCCTAGTCTCATGGTGGAGTTTCATGAGAGCCACCCTGAGTTCCCAGCGCCTAGAGGCAGAGGGAGACCACCACGGCGTCGGAGGTGTCGGCCCTCAGGAGCGGGCCCTGGGGAGGGGGGTACTGTCATGGATTGGTCAGGCTCTCACGACCCCCACTCACGAAGATCACCATCACCTGACTTCTAATGAGCACACAGCTGCATCACATTCACGAGCACCAGATAAAAGCACAGCACTCCAGTCGCTCATTGTCCGGGCTCGTCTCGACGAAAGCGGACAACTGAGCGACCACTCAGCGTAGTCATCCTCAGCTAAACAAACGATTTACTTACCTGTTCTCTTTGTATTCCTCCTAGTCTTCCTGGTCCTCCCGAATCGTCCTGTCTTCCAGTCCTTCCAAGTCTGTGTCATCCTCTGTCAGCTGTATCTGGTGTGTGCTGTCCATCCTCGTGTATTCCTGTTACCCAGCCACGGAGGAAAAGACCCCAACATCATTCCTGATCCTCCTGGCTATCCTTCATGTGCTCCTTGTTGTCATTCAATAAACACCCTAACGTTTCCTTACCTCTGTCTCCTGTCCGCTTCATAACAATTATACATATTATAATTTATTGCAAGTATAATTTATTACTGAAAAATGTACATATAATAACTAAATATTTAATATTTTAGTGCAAGTATAATTTATTACTAATAATTTACATATAATAACTAATTAAATATATTAGAATTTATTGCAAGTATAATTTATTACTAATAATTTACATATAATAACTAATTAAATATATTAGAATTTATTGCAAGTATAATTTATTAATAATAATTTACATATAATAACTAATTAAATATATTAGAATTTATTGCAAGTATAATTTATTAATAATAATTTACATATAATAACTAATTAAATATATTAGAATTTATTGCAAGTATAATTTATTACTTATAATTTACATATAATAACTAATTAAATATATTAGAATTTATTGCAAGTATAATTTATTAATAATAATTTACATATAATAACTAATTAAATATATTAGAATTTATTGCAAGTATAATTTATTAATAATAATTTACATATAATAACTAATTAAATATATTAGAATTTATTGCAAGTATAATTTATTAATAATAATTTACATATAATAACTAATTAAATATATTAGAATTTATTGCAAGTATAATTTATTACTTATAATTTACATATAATAACTAATTAAATATATTAGAATTTATTGCAAGTATAATTTATTAATAATAATTTACATATAATAACTAATTAAATATATTAGAATTTATTGCAAGTATAATTTATTAATAATAATTTACATATAATAACTAATTAAATATATTAGAATTTATTGCAAGTATAATTTATTAATAATAATTTACATATAATAACTAATTAAATATATTAGAATTTATTGCAAGTATAATTTATTACTTATAATTTACATATAATAACTAATTTAATATATTAGAATTTATTGCAAGTATAATTCTTACAAATAATTAACATATAATAACTCTAATTAAACATGTTAATATAATTTATTTGTTTAGCATTTCTTATTATATATACAAACAAATGCATGTTGCAAAAAGGCAGCAAATTAAAATAAATAATAATTTCCCCAGTGCTGGGTTGCGGCTGGAAGGGCATCCGCTGGATAAGTTGGCGGTTCATTCCGCTGTGGTAACCCCTGATTAATAAAGGCACTAAGCCGAAAAGAAAATAAATGAATGAATAATAATAATTATATAAATAAAAAAATATAATAATAATAATAAAAAAATAAATAAAATAATATATATATATATATATATATATATATATATATATATATATATATATATATATATATATATATATATATATATATATATAAAACAAAATAAAAGTTTGTTTTGACACAATATATGTGTATTACTTAAATTTATTATTGAAAGAATACTACACAGAACAATTTTGTTACATAGGTATTTAAATTTATATATAATTTGTATATGCAATTTTTTCCCAGCACTATTAATATTAATAATATATGAATATATACTGAGCTAACGACTGTGACAAAGCTAGAAGGAAGAATCTCGCTGAAAACCCAACACAAGTGGTCACAAAAGAAGCATTTGATAATATTAATACTATGGTCCAACTATGATTGGATCACTAAAAACCTGTTAATAATTCCATGTGGAAGCACGTTTTTTTCCTCACAAATGCTCAGTTCCCAGTGGGACTTCACACCACGCTTCACCAAAACAATGTGTTCATTATGAGGGATGTATTTCATCTCTGACCGGCACTAAGCTGGTCCTGTGCCTCACGCAAACATAAACACACACACACACAAACACACACACACACACTGCGCAGGAATGCAGTGTTGTGTCTGTGAGAGGTCATTACAACAATGATGGCCTTAATGTTATCCACAAACCTGACAAACTCGATTAGTGGATCTTCCTCATTTCCCTGCTTCCTATCTTTCATTTAAACTCCTGTGGCGCTTAAAATATGAGTACATCAAATTCTGACACCAGTAGAAACAGGAGTTTTAGTCAACTGGATCACAAGTAAACTGTTTACACTTGCTTAAATGTGTTTAAATGCATCTTTGTGCCCAGTTCTGACAACTATTTTAATGAGTTTTGGTCTTTTAGTGAACTTTTAATCTAATATTGCAAAATATATTGATCTAATGTTTCCAATTTTACATACTAAACACATTTAGGTTAAGAATACTGAGAGAAGCAGGGAAATTAGTTAGAAAAACTGCATTAGCTTGAGAAATGCAGGTAAAAATATAACTGACTTAATTTCCTTTTGTTTTTGATTTCCTAATACAGTTTTTATATATTATTTATGCAATCTTGTTTTAAATCCAGGCATTCAACAGCACGTCCTCTAATGTTTAAGAATTGGATTTCAAGTCTAAAAAATATGTTTTGCTTAGTTTTTTGTGGCAGTTTGAACCCGTTCGACCTCATGAGTGTAAAAAATGTCCATGATTTCAATGGTAAAAATGGTAAAAATCCTATGATAAAAAGATGAAACAAGTTTAACAGCAAGTTTCCTTAATATATACAGTGAATAACCATAATTCCCTGCATGACACTTCAATTTATATGCTTTTTTGTTGATATCACTTATTCTTTTTAGTTTTTTTTTTTTAGTTATGTGCAATTGAGTTTTACGTTTCATCCAGTGGTGTAGTCGGGGCTATACGCACGTATACTCGGTATGCCTACTTTTTTCCACGAGCTGTTATGGTATTATGACTTCTGAGGATCAATAATTATGTATACCCTGGGTATACTCACTTATTTTGCTGATTAAACTTTCCTAATTTATGTGTATTTATGTCCCCTTTAACTGTATACCAAATGTTTTTTTTTTATTTCACAAGTCCCCTACAGTTTAACAGTTGGGTTTTACCACAGCTTAATATACTCCAATCTCCGGGTTTGCTGGGGGCACTATTAGCCAAGCATAAATCATTAAATAGGATTAGATAGGGATCTTGCTTTAAAATGAACAAATTTGGTTATCATTTACTCAACCTTTAATTGTTCCAAAACGGTTTGTCTTTTTTTGTTTTTAAATCTGTTGATCAGAAAAGAAGAAAGAATATCTTGAAGAAAGCTGGAAAGCTGTAACCATTGACTTGCATAGTATTTGTTTTCCTTCTGCGGAAGTCAATAGTTACAGGTAACTGATGTTAACTATATATACATTATATATAGTTAACTATATATAACTATATATATTGCTAAAGAATCAAAGAAAAATTGACTTTTGTCGTTTCTTTGCCTACATTTAAAATTTGGGTTGGATGGGTAATAGTACACCACCTTTTTTTTAGGACTACACCACTGGTTTCATCTGATCTAACATAATAATAAATACTGTTTATTGCATTACTTTAATTTTATGCACGATACCATGATGGTGTTAAGTAGTTGAGTGAATGACACTAAGCGCCTTCTATATATTAGCGTTTATTCTTTGCTTGTGGAATAAAAGTTGTTTGTGATGAGCATTTGTTCATCATATAACCTCTTTCATCCATACCTGCATATGATTGTGTTTTTGTCTGTGTTACATTAAGTAGATGTGTGTAGATGTTAGCACTTCAAAACATTGGTGTATGACAAAAAAAATTACAAAATATGGTAATTTACCATCAAATTTACAAATTTATTTCACATTCTTACCATATTTTTAATGGTTCAATTCACAGCAGTCATTTTTTTACCGCAAATTTTACGGATTTTTTTTTACAAACGGTCTGATGTGTGATGCATTAAATTTTAGCTCTGATTGTGGTCAAAAAAGGTCAATGTCAACTATTCAGAACCTGTTGTCCACCTGCATTTAGAGTCGTCCGCTTGTGATCAATTAAATGAAAAGTGTCATTACCATCTGTAAACAGGGCGTTTCTAGCATGTGACTGCAAATGTGTCTTCCCAGCCCCCGTGACAACACTACAGTTACAGAAACCGCACCCCGCACCCATCCCGCACTCACCCAGGGGGTCCGCCTTGCCGTCCTTATCAGGAACTGTGAAAACGCCAACCACTTTATGGCCCTGCTTACGGAGGTTTGTGTACACTTCCTGTCCAAACAAGCTCTGGCCAATCAGGGCCAGCTTCAGCTTATTTTGGTAGTAAACCTGTGGAAAAGATCATCAAATATTAAAACACCAGACAAAACTGTAGTGTTTATTGTACTGTCTCCAATGCTAAAATGTGAAACACTGTCAGTTTATAAGCCATGGCAGATCCTATTTTTTACTGTGATGTTTAGTGGTGCTTTCACTGTTTGTATAATAAATACGTAATAATGTGTTTTGTTATTATTTGCATACATGAATTGTTTTAAAATACAAATATTTATTTGAATATTGTTTGTATTATTGTATTACTTATTCATGTGCTATAAATAAAATAAATAGATAATTAAATTCATAAAAACAAATAAATACATACATATATGAATATTAAGACAAACTACTTCAAATATTTTAATGACTTTCCATCTTTACCAATTTTAAATGCTTTCAATTCGGATAAAAATGGAGAATAAAAAGAAAATAAGGTTATAATATATATATATATATATATTAGCCCCGCTTTGATTTTTTATTTTTATTTTTTATATTTCCCAAATTATGTTAAACAGAGCAACGAAATGTTCACAGTATTTCCTATAATATTTTTTCTTCTGGAAAATGTCTTATTTGTTTTATTTCGGCTTGAATAAAAGCAGTTTTCATTTTTTAAAAACCATTTTAAGGTCAAAATTATTAGCCCCTTCAAGCAATATATTATTTTTCGATAGTCTACAGAACAAACCATCGTTATACAATAACTTGCCTAATTACCCTAACCTGCCTAGTTAACCTAATTAACCAAGTTAAACCTTTAAATGTCACTTTAAGCTGTATAGAAGTGTCTTGAAAAATATCTAGTCAAATATTATTTACTGTCATCATGGCAAAGATAAAATAAATCAGATATTAGAAATGAGTTATTAAAACTATTATGTTTAGAAATGTGTTAAACAGAAATTTGGGAAAAAATAAACTTGGGGGCTAATAATTCAGGGGGTTTAATAATTCTGATTGCATATATATATATATATATATATATATATATATATATACAGGATTTTTTTCTACTGGTCTGATCGGGCCAATGGTTCAGATTTTTACTTGCTCTGACAAATTTTTCACTGGCCCCACCAAAAAAATAAAAAATAAAAATCTAATTAATATCTATTTTTAAGCAACATATTTTAAATAATGTGTCAAAAATAATGTCTGTGAATCTAGAATTTCAATATTTAAAATGTTAATAAATGTAAAATGAGCTAAATTCTGTGTTATGCAAACACAAAAAGAGCAGTATGGAGAATGTGGAGGTATTTTATTGCAATTCGAAATTATTAATCAAAAGGTGGCTGACTTGTCAAACTGACGGCAAATTGTGGAAACCATCTCTTCATTTTTTTGTTGTGTTGTTCTCATGTAAATGTCTGCTTCCAAGTCTTTAGAAACAGACGTTTTCTTTTAGCCTCATAATTTGATGTTGCCGCTATTTGCACTGTCCCGATCGGGCGAGTAATGATCCTGTCTACAGTCCCAAGCGTCTCTCACACTTTATTATTTTTAAGCTGTAATAAACAAAACAGTCTTATAAAGATAGATCATATTTTTTATTATTGTTTTGTATTTTCACATGTATTAATGTGTAACAAACTAATATTTACATTAAAAAAACGAGACGTTCAGCATTTAAAAGCTTAACATTTGCAAAATAAGCAAATACTTGACCACATATTGGCTGAGAATGAATTTAATTCTCTTCCATTTCATATTTATGCTGCTATTTTTTGTTTATGTTCATATCTGTCTGCATACTTCTGATTATTAATAGCAACCTGTACATATATTCATCTATTGTAAATCTTTGATCATAGTTAATACAACCTGTATATAATGTCCATAGTACATCCATTTGTAATCATCACCAATAGTTTGTCAATAATTGCACTTTATAAATTATAAATTATAAATTTATAAATTATAACTTTATAAATTATTATACCTCTGTCCTGCTGCACTTACTGCTATTGCACTAAACTGCATTTCTTTGCCTTGTACTTGTACTTGTGTAATGACAATAAAGTTGAATCTAATCTATTATTGTCTATATTATTATTATTATTATTGATGTAAATATATCCTAAGTAGCAACTGTGTTTTCTATGCACATGCTGATACTTTGGAAACAGTGCATGCAAAACAATCATGCTCATAACTACTTTAAAAGTGAAACATCCACAATGGAGCTAAAATTAAAAAGCTACAGTGAAACATAACCAGTTTACACATTGCATGCATAACAAACATGCACTGAATTTTACTATTGCAATGTGGCAAGATCATGCATGCAACATGTTTACCTATGAATGCACATGTGCTCTGAAGTATGCCAATTTATGGTCTAGTAACAGTGACAGTAATATGATCTGCCCTCATATATTCTCGCCCCTGCTGATGCAACTCTCCTCGGATCTTTCTACTGGAAGTAATCCGACGAAGCAACGTGGCAAACACTGATCCAAAGCCGGTTTATTATCAGTTTACTATCAAATTAGCATTCATAAACTATCCATATATAGTGAATGAGCGCACATGTGTGGTAATAATAACAGTATAGCATTACGATACTGGCTTGTATCAGTTGACAGCACGCTCACAACCACTACATATGCGTAACACCTGCTTAGTCATGTTATTTAAGAAGTCGACAACATTAATAAACTTGTTTTAAGGTCTATGTGTGTGTCTGCCACCGTTACAACACGTTTACATATATATATACATCCTTTCATTCATTCATTCATTCGGCAAAACCAACAATGCAGAAGATGCGGTTACTCACAGAGCTCGAGGAGAATTTCCTCATAATCGTGTTCGCTGTCCACAACATGGTGAAAATAGTGTGAATGCTGAAGGAAAGGTGTAGTTTAGAGTCCGGGGTGGAGGGCTGAAAACATGCGGTAGTGTAAACTCGCACCTGCGGTTTGCAGACTGACTGTATGTGGTCTGTGTGTGGCAGCGGAACCAGACTGAACCGACCGGCGACGCGCAGCCGAGTTCAGTACGTGCGCGCTCCCGAGCAATACGTCACGGTCTTTAAACCCTTTAAATGCCACGAACACATAGCCTAACATTGAAAGGGAGTCCGTTTGTTGTTATATCAATTATTGATTTCTTATTTTATCTTAAAATGTATATTAATATGCAATATGTTCTTTTATTTACTGAATAACATTTTAAAATGTATTCAATTTTGTTTGTTTTAATCAAAATGCTAGTCTATTTTTGTCATAAATTGCTGCTTACTGTTTTTTACTCATGTATAATTGTGTATTTCTATTAATCACTGAATGTAATCATACTAAATCACTTTATATATAAAGGTAATTCTACTTAAATATTGTTTAAATATTTTATTATTTTAAAATGCAATTACTTGATCAAATATGTGTTTATTCAGTAAATTAATACATGTATTTTATTTAATTAATATTGTTTGTTTGCTTTATTTATAGAGCACATTTAAAAACAACAGATGGGCAGAAAGGGCTTTACAAAATGACCAACACACAAAATCTATACTATACTATACATACAAAATATGTAAAACAGCTTCAAATGAATGAATTGCAATTAAAAAGCATGAGATAGAAGGTAATTTTTTAAATGCGACTTAAAAGCACCAAGGGAAGAGCATGACCTGATTAGGGGCTGTGACAGAAAAAGCCCTGTCACCGCTTGATTTTAACCGTGATTTGGGAACACCTAGCTGAAACAGGTTTTCCGACCTGATTGGCCTCAATGAAGTGTGCCAGGGAAGAAGCTCAGCAATGTAAGTAGGTGCCAGACCATTCAAACCTTTAAAAACAAATAACAATAACTTGTATTGAATCTTAAATTTAACTGGGAGCCAGTGAAGGGATGATAAAACCAGTAAATACTAGTATTTTTATTGTCTCAGTTAAAAGCCTAAGAGCTGCATTTTGAACCAACTGCAGGCGTACAGTTGAAGCATGCAAAACTCCTGAATACAAAGAGATGCAGTAGTTAAATCTGGACATAATAAAAACATTAATAATGGTTTTCAACTCCTTAAAAGACAGAAAAGGCTTCAATTTGGCAATGTTCCTTAATTGATAGAAACCACTTTTGACGAAAATTCAATAGAAAAGGTTCTCCCTAAAAGATAATTCAAAACATTTAAAATATACATTCATAATATAATATTAATATATATTTAATAATATAAATTAATGTTTAAATAATAATAACAACAACATTACTGTATTATAGAACATAATTCCTTATTTTTATACTTTAAAATATCACCATCCATGAACATCCCAGT
This sequence comes from Danio aesculapii, assembly GCF_903798145.1. Classification (NCBI taxonomy): domain Eukaryota; kingdom Metazoa; phylum Chordata; class Actinopteri; order Cypriniformes; family Danionidae; genus Danio; species Danio aesculapii. The sequence goes on from NC_079438.1 coordinate 50,401,421, forward strand.
ATGAGTTATCGTAAGTTATCTCTTGGAAAAGTGTGTGTGTGTGTGTGTGTGTGTGTGTGTGTGTGTTTGTTTTTTGCCTCAAGGTTAGTTATATGGCTCTGGAGAGATCCTGCAAATGGTTTGGACACATTTCAGTTTATTTTTCCATGATAGATATCAAGCTGTTCATGACCAGCCAGTCACTTTTGATAAACCGCACTAGTGTGTATGTGTGTGTGTGTGTGTTTGGACTCAAGGGACTAAAACCACAGTTTTTTAACACAATGAAAAAGTAGCTCAAATTCACCCTCTAATATCTCCAGCAGACCCAGTCATTTTCTTTCAATTAGCGGTTCATGTACAACATAAAATATGCCTCGTTACAGACGTCTGTGTCTTCGACAGCTCAATTTCAGCAGTTTGATGCAGTAAAATAATGAGAAAATGAGACAAATACACCCAGGGAACCAAAAGGTTTATTCTGTGCACAATATAACATAAATTTAAAGTTCAGACAGTAATAAAAAGTGTCCTAATAATAAAGCACTGCTGGTGGATTTGAACAAAGGGATCTTATGGCTGGAAAAAAAAACTCAATTTACAAATCACTAATTATTGGGTGAGTTTGAATCAATTCATTAATCTAGTTTGGCATTAGAGGAGAGAACAGACGGTAACATAAATCACTGCAATTAAAAAGGTGCTTCGTTTATGTAATATGGCTACGTGTCGTTTATTAATCTATTATTTACTGCACACCTCTTAACACTGACAAAGCATGTTTTATAAGGACGGACGGTGGTGTGAGTTTAAATTTATTCTTGTTTTTTGTTTCATCACTGGAAACCTAGCCTAGTTTAGACCCTTTGCAGAGTCAGATATCAAACATCTTATTCAAACAGTGCAGGGAAACCTTTCGTTTTTTTGTCTGACGGGTAAAAAAACAAAACAAAGTGCTTTCTTGGTGTGCATGCAGGAGGGGTCTTCAATTAGTGTTCAACATCCAATACTATTACAAAAGTCGTATGTGCATCCCACAAATCCTTGCAGTTGAGATCACAGGAATCGAATGCCCGCTCCAAACTGCACCCCATCACATATCCTGTCAGGATACAAAAACATGATTTTGGTTCAATTTTGAGTTTTTTTTTTTGCTTTTGTGGCTTTGAAAAGTAGCTTTAGGGGGTACAAATTGTGAAAGAAAGCCCACGCCATTTAAGAGCAGCACAATTATAAGAGATACAGCAAAAAAAAAGTCCAAACATTAAAAAAAGAAGAAAAAAATTGAGTTTTTGGTGAAGAAAAAAATGTATTGTTAACATTCATTTTAATGTAAGAGGGTTTGAAATGAAAACTGGTTGGTTTAATTCATCAATTCAAGTGTAAGAACTTTTTTCACACATTAGATGCATGTATGCATCCTGTTTAATTATTATTTTTTTTCTGAGCAAAAATATTGTTTACCTTTTTTACTATAATTTACAGAAGGCACCCACTAAAATTTATTTTAGTTACAATAGTTTATATAACAAATCATATTGTTGGACATATCTAGAACAAATTAAAAACAAAATGCAGTCCTCCCAAAAGTATCTTTTTTAATCTTGAATCTATCCTTGCCACTATCCTCCAAACCACTAGATTTGACCTATTTCTTAGGAGGATTGAGCCAATTAAAATATAATTATATTTAAATCCAATTACTTTAAGTCCAGTAATTTATAAAGTCCAGTTTTAATATAAAAGAATAAACAAGTTTCATTTTTTTATAAAGGTTGTCGTTATGCTTAGACTGATCATGAAATGTTATTAACCCACATTATGACATTTTATTTTTACAATACAAAAACAAAATTAAAGTCCACCTTTTTTTAAAGTAGACTGAATTTAATGTTTGTATTGACCATTTTGAGGGACGTAAACAATAACAATGGTCCCAATGTATTTCCTGTATAACATTTGTAATTTCCAAAGCTTCCAAAAATCTAAAAATGTCCACATATTGATAAATAATGTTATGCCGGCTGTTTTAACATTAACATATGGTTAAATTGCCTCTTGTTGCAGTTATGAAATAGTTTGGTAACAAGCAGGAAATATTTATGAGCAAGTGACATGGCCACATTGAAATGGTCTTAACATCACTGCTTTATTTGATGCATTTACCAAAATATGACGTCTTGTCTCATATTTTTTAACACCAGAACAAACATTTTCAAATTCCAAACTGCCTTTATTTTGTCAGCGATGTGATTAATCATGAATGTCAGGTTCAGTGGATGTGTGCATGTACCTGTCTCCGCTTTGCACACCCATGGGGAAGCAGTAATTGAGTTCAAGCCTAGCAATGTTTCCCAGTCGTAGAATAATTCCTGCGCCGTAAGACCAGCGGATGCACTCCGCTAACTTCTGCAGGTGTGCGCGTGGTCCCTCTCCTACACAAACACAAAACCGTAAACTCAAGCTGATACTACTGTGAATGGAAGGCTGAATTAAACATGAAAATGTCTAAATACTAATACTAAAGCAACGGTCTCAAACTCGATTCCCGGAGGGCAGTTTTGCTCCAACCCTAATCAAACACAGCTGACCAAACTAAATAAGGTGTTCAAGACTACTATAGACCATTAAGCAGGTGTGAGTTGGAGGAGGTTGAAGCTAAACTTTGCAGACCACGGGCCCTTCAGGAATTGAGTTTGAGACCACTGTATTAAAGTTTCAACAAACAGCATCACCCTGTGGACAAACGGCACATAAACTAACTGGCCACTTTATTAGGTACACCCGTTCAACTGCTCATTAATACAAGTGCCTAATCAGCCAGTCACATAGCAGCAACTCAATGCATTTGCAGGGTTGTCAAACTCAGTTCCTGGAGGGCAGCAACATGCAGAGTTTAATTCCAACCCTGCTTCAATACACTTACCTGGAGGTTTAAAACAAGCCAGGACTCAATTAGTTTGATCAGGTGTGCTTAATTAAGGATAAAGCTAAACTGTGCAGAGCTGCGGCCCTCCAGGAACTTAACACCTGTGTATTAAGGCATGTAAAAGTGGTTAGAAAGGTGGTTTGGCACAGTTTTTGACAAAAGATTACTGACCGTAGTTGAGGTTGCATATGTTTCCAGCATTAAGGAAAAAGTGTGTCCTGAAGAGGTCTGCTAGTCCACCTTTATTTGAGCGGAAGGGAAGTGGTGTGTAAAGGTGAAGCCCACCTGCCCAATATGCCTCACCACCCAGATAATCACCTGATCAGATACCGGTTTCAAATTAGACATCAAATAATGATAAAGAAATATAAAATATTATAAAAATATGTGTGCAATACCTTCACTTTGGGGGCCTATACTGTACATGCCGAACCCTCTAACACTGGTTGGGCCGCCCAGGTAGAACCTGACAAATAAAATAGAAAAATAAACAAGACATAAGCAATGTGGTCACACTTTACAATAAGGTTTTATTAGTTAATGTTAGTTAATGTATTTACTAACATGAACTAAGTATGAAAAATACTTGTAGAGCATGTATTAATTATAGTTTAGTATTTATTAATGTCTTATTAAAATCCAAATTAATTCTTGTTAATATTAGAGTTATCACGAACAAACAATGAACAGCTAACTAACATGATCAAATGCTGTAATAAATGTATTATTAATCATTTGATCATGCCAGCAAATACATTATCTAACATTAACTAATACAACCTTATTGTAAAGTGTTACCAACAATGCTCTAAACATGATGTAAACAGAAACTCTCTGGCTTTAAATCTGCTGTCAGCCAATCAGATACTTTTTTGAGACTATATTTACAGAAGGGATAAAAACATCTCGTTCCTAAGGGACATGATCAAAATTGCCTACGTGTCCCTGCCAAATGGGTTTTTAATTGAGCACAGTGTGATTTTACCATTACGAAATGTTTCTTTAGATCTGTGATTTCATAAGATTGCTTTGCATATCCTGTATAATTATACTATTATAAATGTATTATCAGTTATAATTATAAAGCAAATGTGCATCCGGCTAAAAGGAGACAGACAAATGCACACCTGTCAGCAATGGAGGTAGGCTGAGCCCCAAGAGGATAGATCATTCCTCCCCATAAAGACGCAGATAAAACCTGTAAGAGAAAAATATTAGACATACTTTTTATTAAATGTCCAAAATACCACAGACTTATAAGGTTGTATTAGTTAATGTAAGTTAATGCATTTACTAACATGGACAAATAATGAACAATACATTTATTACAGTATTTTTTTTAATGTTAGTTCATTGTTGGTTCATTTTAACTCACAGTGCATTAACTAATATTAACAAGCATGGATTTGGATGTTCATAATGCATTAGTAAATGTTGAACTATGATTAATAAATGCTGCACAAGTATTATTCATTATTAGTTCATGTTAGTAAATACATTAACTAATGAAATATTATTGTAAAGCGTGGCCAGATATTCTTTTATTCATAGTTTTCAGTCACACCATAGGTGTGGAAACCTGTAGGGCAAAATATCAGTAAAACCAGTTCAGATCTGTCAAGTTTCCATTTGTTTCAAACCACAAATATTTAGATCACCCCATAAAATAAGAACAAAGATGTGAACAAATGGCAAGTTTTTTGCTACTTCAGTTAGACTTACTGCAGTGTTTTAATCACTGAAGTGTTAATTCACACAAAAAAACTCCACCTAAATCCTGATGTTTCAAAATATAAATAAATTAAAATGATAGGGATTAAGTGTATTAATCCAAGGCTTCTAAAGAAACAACTATTTTAGATCATGAACAGATCTCATTTCAGCTTTTTCCCCACATATAAACACTGAAAAGCTCAAGCGTACTTGCTCAACACATGAGAACCAATGAAGTTCATTCCTACATGTCTCAATGTGCATCAGAGTTTCCATAAGAACCAATTACTACGTTTACATGGACATCAGTAATCGAATTATTTGCCTTAATATAAACAAGACAATAATATGATCAAGGTGTTTACATGGGATGCTTTTTGAATGTTCCTTTCATGATACCGTTTTACATGTTACAGCACATAATTTGATTAACGTCATTGCTTCACCACGCTAGCCACGTTTCCTCAGGTGTCTCATGTAATTTCGGGTGTTTCATTTTTAATTTGTGAACTTTAACTGCAGTTTGGCACTTTCACTTTCATTCGAAAACATTTCATTCATGTCCTCCGTGACAATTGAGATATTGGATGCGAGTATGAACAGCTGGAAGAGTGTTGTTTTAATGAATTTGATACCTTAAAACTCTGCATTACGCGATGCAGGTGTCTGTGGTCCTTCACTGACTCGGTAGGTGCAGAGAATAGTGTGTATGGACTATCCTGTCGCAAAATGTGTGAAAATCCAACAGTAATAGTTTAACTATAGTTAACAGTAAGTACGTTTACATGGACACCAATAATCCGATTTCAATACGATTAAGACAATACTCTGATTAAGAGTCTACCATGTAAGCTGCAATTTTTGATTAATTTATTTTGCAATTTGAGGTCATAATCGAATTAACCAGGAATTAAATTAAGATATGTGGAGTATGTCAATTTTAGTCATATTATTGAAGTGCAGTACAGACATGTAAACACCTTAATCAAACTACCAGGGCGTACTCACACTACGTACAGTTACCTTGAACCGGACCGAAGCACATTTGTCCCCCCTTCCGTCTCTCCCGACAGCCCGCACTAACTTGCATTCGAGCCTGAGCACGCTTATGTCATCGATGATGCGCTGTTCAGTGAGAATCGCTCTCGCTCAGCACAGTGAAGATTTCTTTCTATCGTTATATCATTTTAGTTGTTTGATATGCAGTGACACGCAGTCAAATATTTTGCCAAACAAATCAGCCAATTTTGACGCTCATAAACAATCATAAAGTCCTCGTGCTGCAGGAATTAGGAGGTTTGCTAAAGGTGCAGCTGTCGTGCAGTGAGCGGTTTTCGTCTTAAATAATCTACAACTGCTTGCGTTCATTGAACCATAAGAATGATTAATAAATCCATTTGAAACAGTTCCCTAAAAGTCACGTCTCGTCTTCGGTTTCGGGCTGAAGCACAAGTGAACCGCGCTCTGGCACACCTCTTCCAACCGGGCCAAGGCCGGCCAACGATACAGAGCACTCACACTTCTCAAACGATCTGGAAAACGGGCCTGGATACGGTTCGGATAGCATAGTTAAAGGGATAGTTTACTCAAAAATAAAAGTTCTGTCATCATTTTTTTATCCTCTACTTGATCCAAACCTGTTTGAGTTTCTTTCTTCTGTTCAATACAAAAGTTAAAGTATGTTAGAAAAAAAGTATTTACACAGTATTTATTTTGTTCTACAATGGATGCTTTTTTCCAGCATTCTTCAGATTAACATGTTTTGTGTTCAACAGAAGTAATAAATTAATCAAACATTAGAACCAACTGAGTGAGTAAATGAGGCAAACGTTCAGTTTTGGTATCGCTTTAATCTCACCGAAATGCGACATTAGTGTATACTGGATGACAGATTTGTTTTGTTCTCCATGTGATGCTTTCATTAATAGTGTGACATGAAACTGTGACCTGCAGTCCTTCTAAAGTATACCAACAATATATGGTTATAAGGATTACGTACCGATCCCCAGATAAATTGTTTGTTAAGCTGCAGCTCGACGTCCTCTTTGAGAAAGTTGGCATCTCCACCAGTGTATCCTGCCAACTCCTAAACCAGCAAAGAAAACCCAACTATCGGTTAACAATGCCGTTAAACCTACTTCAGGTAGTAATGCAAAATTCGACAAAGTAATGTTAAGCGCCATTAGACACAAGAAAAAGGCACTTACACAGTCCAACCAAAAAATTTTCAGACTGCCAGCAGATATAATTTCTGAATCTGATATATGTGTTTAACTAGTGGCTGCAGGACATTATTATTCATTTATGAACGTGAGGATAGCAAAATAAAAACAGTGACATATTATAGGCAAAACTGCTTCATACTAAAAACCAAAAGAAAGTGAACAGGCTGCTGCAGTGTGTCTGGGGAATGCCTGAAGTCATTGAGGCCTAACAAATTACTGATATTTGTGTGCATTTATTTAATTTAATGTCTCCTTTATTTTACCAGGATAGTCTCAATGACATGCAAGATCTCATCTGCCTAAGTCTCACTTTAAAAAACAAATACAAACATATATGTTTCTATAAAGGTTAACTGACATGATGAAGAGAAATTTGATCTGAGACAGTTTACCTGCATCTTTTATTACCATGTTATAAACTATAGTGTAGAATGCACTGTGATAATGTGAGAAATGTTGAAGCTTAAGTCCACACACCTGGTTGATCCGCAGTAAGGCACCTTTTCGGGGCAAGATGGCAGAGTTCCTGGTGTCTACTACCATGGTGTGCTAGTGTAAGACAGGAAATCCATGAAATCCATCATTAGTCTGATAAAAACTTTGGATTAGTGAAACAGAGCACATCTTACCGAAAGTGCAGATTTAAGAGTGTGGCCGCTCTCCTCTCTCACAGCAAAGGAGGCGCTGCGGGCCAAACATCCCAGCTCACGCCACACGCCCTCCCATTTAAGAGTATGATCCGTCATCCAGAGAGGAAACTGCAAGGCATGTTAAAGAGAGAGTTCATACAAAAATTCACCCTGCCAAACCAGCAGCCATTGAATTCCATAATTTTTTAATTTCATTATCATTAAAGTCAATGGTTACCGGTTTTTCAACACTCTTCAAAATATCTTCTTTGGTGTTCAACAGAAGAAAAGAAACTCCTAACAATGAGTACGTTTACGTTTTTTTGTGAACCATCCCTTTAGATCTTACATTATTAATAAATTTTAAGGGAGTAGTTACAGTGTGAATTACAGGAGGGTTTGACCCCCTAAACAAGGCTTGATCCCTCCTGAAGGATGTCAAAACAAGATGTGAGGGGGTATTTACTTTAATCAGTGGAAAATAGATTGCATTTTTTATTATTATTAACAATAATAAAAACATTTAAATATAGACAAATTTGACTGCCCTATAATGGTTAACACCATGATTTGTTCACCGGCTGATCTATCCAACCAATAGACACTGTAAACAAAGTCTTTGTATATGCATATCTATGTTTTGTGAAACTTTAAATCAAAAATAGGTTGTCTTTGTGAATCAGGTTTGTTGATATCACACATCGGAGGTAACTCAAGGTCAAACAATCTGCAAATTTTCCCTCAAAACACTGAAAACTTTTTGCTAAACAAGTTTGAAACGGATAAATGTTATGTCATTTCATTAAATATATTAATTGTCTGCTCAGCACTGATAAAAAAAAAAATTTATGTCCAGCTTGAAAAGATCAGACCCTCCCAAAAAAACTAACATTTTATTTAACATTGAACTTTTACAAGAAAGCAGCCATTAAAACTGAAACAGCCTAGTTTATTTACTTTTTTCTTGTAGTTATTTTTCCCTTCTTTCCTTTTCTTTTTCCCCCTTTATCCTGTATACAGTAAATAATGTTAAAAACTTTTGTATGTCGGCGCCAGTGGTGTAGTGGTTAGTGCGTTGACACATGCACTCTGGTCCTCACGGCGACCTGAGTTCGATTCCCGCCTCTTGGTCCTATGCTGATCTTTCCCCTCTCTCTGCTCCCCGTGCTTTCCTGTCAATAATCTCTACTGTCCTATACATTAAAGGTGAAACCCCGAAAAAAAAAAAATAATAATAAAAAAATAAAAAAATAAACTTTTGTATAAAAATAAATGTGGAAAATTATGTATCAGAACTTGTGTGCCAATGTAAAACAATTTAAGAAAAATAATGAACAAATATATATATAAATATATATTAATAGTCAATGTATGAGTCACACACGGGTGGCGCAGTGAGTATCACGATCGCCTCACAGCAAGAAGGCTGCTGGTTCGAACCTCGGCTGTGTCAATTGGCATTTCTGTGTGGAGTTTGGATGTTCCCACCGTGTTCACATGGGTTTCCTCCGGGTGCTCTGGTTCCCCCTCACAAGTTCAAAGACATGCGCTATAGGTGAATTGGGTAAGCTAAAATGTCCGTAGTATATGTGTGTGAATGAGTGTATGGATGTTTCCCAGTGATGGGTCGCAGCTGGAAGGGCATCCGCTGCATAAAACAAATGCTGGATAAGTTGGCGGTTCATTCCATGTGGCGACCCCACAGATTAATAAAGGGACTGAGCCAAAAAGAAAATGAATAATTCACACACTGGTTGCAGTTAATATCTTACACTGAGTTCTGTAGAAACTCCCCTGTCCGTCTCTTTCAGAGAGCTCCAGGGGAACTGCCCGGTGACTTTGTACAGGTTTACAGTGAAGCTACACAAAGCAAAAACATTGTTTATTATATTTAATAACATATAATAATATAACAGCAGAAATCAAGCAGAAAACATACTTGCGTTCAAAGTATCCTGACTGTGGTTTGAAGAATGAGAGGCCATAGGACGTCTCTTTAGTTCCATAGGAAAACTGAAAGGTGAGCTTTTCTCCTCGGCCGAGCATGTTTGGAAGTTTAATACCCAAGACCTGCAGAGGAACAAACATTCAGTAAAACACTGGCATTTAACATTAAATAAGCTTAATAAATAGTTTAATGTTGGTGCATTTTAACTAATGCAGTGAAAAAAAACGCAGTGTTTTCTTTATAATATGTATATTTAATTCAATACTAATTATGAGTTAACAACAATAGTCATAACCAAATGTTTTATGATACTAATGTTGTAAAATACTACTGGTTCAAAATCACGCATGTTCTGACTGGCTATTTCTGCATCGAATCATGCAGTATTTTCGATTTCAATGTGGACACACAGCTTGTCCTTGAAAGTTGTGGTTTTACACCTGGTTGGGAGGATGCAAGTCACTTATGTGGTTGTTATTGTTCTTACCATGCTGCCTTCATTGTTTCCAACCATGGTATTATAACTCCCAGTAAGTCGTTTAAGCTCAGTAACCTCAAACGTAACATCAAGTCCATTTGGCAAAGCGTCTGCTCCTAAAGAAGATCAGAAAAACAACTTAGGAAATGGAAACTACTCTGTAGCCCCAATAAACTTCAAGTTTTTGTTACAAAACTGCATGATCTTCTTTAAATTGTTAAACAAAAATTAACTAAACTACTTCTTACTTTTTTAACTATTACTTTAAAACAAAGTGGATTCTATTGGATATATTTAAACATTATAGTGGATTTCTTCTGGCAGTCATTTGAATAATGTACAATTACTTTGAGCCTATTAAAGTTAAAATCAAATTAAACAGATTCTAAAATATATGCTAAACAATTAAGTTGTATAACAATTACAGATGTTCCAAAACTGCATGAATTTCTTGTCACTGGTAAACAAAATTAAATAAATTTTGAAGAATGCTGTAGCCAGGCAGCTGACCGGACCCACTGACTTTCATAGTAGAAATAAAAATACTATGGGAGTCAATGGGAACTGTCAACTGCTATTAGCAAACATTCTTCAAAACACCTTCTATTTTTATTCAACAGTAAAAAGATATTCCCCCTTTTCATTGAATTATTACTTTAAAACATAGTGGATTCCTATATAAATTATTTAATAAACAAATCATACAATATTGTGAATATTACTATTATGAAGTCAGCCTAAATATCTAAACTTGTCTCTCTTGTATTTATATTCTACAGATATAATACTGACAATTAAAGACTTGATCTTTGGTCCCACTTGTCTTTCTTTATGAGCATGTAAATGTGCTGCTTTAATGTGCTACTTCTCCTGCACAGTGGTTTGCTCTAACATTAAAGTACAATATGTAAAGTTAGGGCTGCACAATACTGGAAAAAAGTGATGTTACAAAATTTAGTTTTTTGCAATTATATATTGTGATTTGAATATAATTTCACAAGATGACTATTTGGAAATTTTACATTGAATTGGGATGATTATGTAGGGAATCTAAAATAAAACATACATATAAATTAAAATAAACCAAATCACAGATGAAAACAATAGGACATAGATAAAAAATTCAATAAACAGTGCTTTATGGTTTTTGGTGGTACACCAAACAGTACATACAAACAGTATTGACGTACATAAATTCAATAATCAAATGTAAAATAACATGATATAGTCTTCATACTAGTATAAATAATAAACAAAATCTTTCTTAAAGTGGCAAACTTTAGAATTTCTTGAGCCCAATGGGTTTAAATTCAATTGAAAATTGCTTGAGATCCTGCAATGTTACTATTGCAGATTAGCACATTGCCATATCAAAGTAAAATGATATATAATATAGTTAATTTTCAATATTTGTAAATAAATCATACATGAAGATGTTATGCATTCAGTACCTTCTGAAATGTCAATCACCACCTCCACATCTCTGAATATGCCTAGACGGAGCAACCTCTGTCTGGCCTCATGGGATTTTCTCATCACCTGCAAAAAAGCTAGGTTTTTATAACATATCTTAGAAATATTCAAGCTTCTGAATGGCTGATATCTGTGAGGCAATACGATGCTGAAACATTTCATGCTATTCAATCACAGCTAATACGACTTAGTCCGTAATAATTAGCTGTTTTCATTCATGCATTTACAGACACTTACATACACTGATGCCTAAAACATGTCTGTAAAAACTTTTAAGTGAATTGCTAAAATTACAAATAAACACTGATGATTGGATTGAATGATTTTGGCGAATCACTGCTGATAATAACTAGCACTAGTAAACATTTTGGCTTTGACGGCTCACTCACTTCAACCAGGTTCCTGGCGGTGAATACATCAGAGATTTCATAGCCCAAGTAATCCTCTTTAGTTCTGCCCAAGCCTTCAATGTTGACATGCTGAACAACAACCTAGATGAGAATAGAGAATTCAAAGTGGGTTATCACAGTAATACCCCTTTTTGTTTACATTTCAAGTACATTGTTTCAGACTACAATATAAATGTGTCAAATATGAGATATCTCACTTTTGTGTATGCAAAAAATCTAATTTACAAATAAAAAAAAAAACCATTACAATAAAATCACATTACAGTGAAATAAAATCACATTACATAGTAATAAATTAGAAGAAAAATATGGGTGAAGTATATTTTTCCTTTGACATTCAGTGTAATGTATTTATATAAAAATTAAATGACATACTTATTAATTTCTAAAAAGAAGTAAATGATCCAAATAAATGTTAATTTTAAATAAGGCTGGGCGATTTGGCAAAAGTGCAATCTTGATAATTATTTTCCATATTGAATGATAATGATATAAATTTTGATATAAGTAGTTTATGCTTCCAGATTTAAAAGAGGGTTTTAAAATTAGAGGGTCCATTAAATGGCATTACATATTTTTGTCCAATAATTTTTCAGTGGCCGAAAATTCGTTTCATATCTAATAAGATGAAAAGCCTTTATTTATCACAACACTGTTGCATGCAGCGAAACTGGACCCCTCCGACCATATAAAAACATCACACATTTCAGGGGAAGACAGGTCAGTCAAGACATAGCATAGAAAAATAGAAAATAAGATACATAGGGGGGGGGGAAAGGAGGTTTAAAAAAGCCCCTCCCAGACTGTCCTTAATGTAGGGCAATATCAAAACTTTTAGATTCCCATTGTTGCACATTTCTGCTGTGTGATTGGCTCCTAGATCAATATAGAAAGTACAGAGCTTATCATTGCTATTGACATAAAGTTTATCCCGATTTAATATAATATCATTTATGGGCCCAACCCTAATTTAAAATTATTTAAAAACATTGTTGACAAGTGGTTGGAAGGATATTGACAAACACTGATAATGTGGTTAATTCTTTTTTCGAGGTTGAACCACACGGCAGTCTTTTAATATGTCATGATTCTTGATCAAATTATTGTTAATATGTTTTTGTATGTAAAATGTTACACCGAATGACATTTTAGTGGGTGACATCTGTCAATCATTTTAATAACGTATGATTATTTTGAGTCTAGCAAAAATATTAAAATAATAAACAGAATACAATCTAATATACGCTAAAAAATAAGCTGCATGTTCTTACTGATGTTTGAAGACCCTATTACACATTTATATTCGTGAATTTCTGTACTTTGGAATGCATAAAATCACTGTTGTATTTAAAAAGTTACTGCAATATGGAATATGTTGAATAAAAAAGAAATTTCCATCTTCTTCCTGTCATTTATGGTATTTACATGATATAGCATATTGAAACTACAGTACATGTCAAAACAATATGATGTAGCACACTAAAACCGCAGGACATAGTACATATCAAAATACCATCGTTGTTCCATTTTAATGTGTAAATCATTGCATAAAGACGTTGGTAACCGTTTAACCTACATCTTTATTTTCTAAAACCTCTTGCTTGGTTTCTTGCACCGCCTCCATCACTTCCAAATCATCAGTGTTAACGCCCAGATCTCGTCCATACATGGGATACGAGTCCATACTCTAAAGAAACAAACAAACATGGCGGAGTTTATTTCTTGCACACATGAATAAACATATCCAATGACAATAGAGGTGCACAAAAGCGTACTGATAATATAGCTTTAACAGTGTAATAACACACAGACAACCAGCAATAGACCCGCACAAGAGGTCTACAGAACACAAGAGGTCACAGACAAAACAGGTAAATTTCACCCTGAATCTTTTAGAAAACGTTTACCCGTGCGTGCACAGCCCCCATTGCCGGTTCAGTAATATCGTAAACGCGCTGGAGCCGCTTAGAAGATGGTAAAAAATAAAATATTGCACTATTATGAAGCTGTGAACCCAACCCCCTTCAAGGAGGACGCCATGACACGCGATGGCTTGGGGATCCTCAACGGCGATTGGCTGGAATGATGTGACGTCATGAATTATGGGCGGGTCTTTAAGTTGTGCGTCGCCGTGCGTGTCATTTTGAGTTTCATGCGCTTTCATTTTTTGTTATTTACGTTAAGCATTTTATATTTGCGTTTGTTTCAGTCACAGACAAATCAAATATGAATGTTAGGAAATGTTCATGAAGCGTCACGTGTATTTCAGACTGGAGAGGCAAGGTTTGTTTGTTTGTTTGTTTGTTTGTTTGTTTGTTTGTTTGTTTGTTTGTCAACACAATAACGCAAAAAGCAATTTGAAATTGACTAATGCGTCAAAACAAAAGTATTTTGATGCATATGGGGTCACGTGCAAAATATTTTTACTCACTAAAAAGACATTGCCATGTTGTTTTGGCTGTGTTCTATAGCTAACACATTAGTTCTCTGATTGTTGTATTTATGGAATTGACGTATTTGATATTTGGACAAATGGACAATTGATATTTGGAATTTTTTAATAACTGAAATGTATTTAAAGGGGGTTGTAGTTTTGACGAAAAAGGAAATATGTAAGTAAAAAACCTTTACCTACCGATATATATATATATATATATATATATATATATATATATATATATATATATATATATATATATATATATATATATATATATATATATATATATACCGGTCATTAGTTTGGGGATAAGTGTTTTAGAATAAGCTTCTCCTGCTCACCAAGGCTGCATTTATTTATTCAAAATACAGTACAAATTGTGAAATGTTATTGCACTATAAAATATCTGTTCAAAAGTAGTTTATAATTTAATTTAACAATTTATTCCAGAGATTTTAATGATGAATTTACAGCTTCATTACTCATTCAGAATCACATAATCCTTCAGAAATCACTTTAATATGAATTAATATTGTTATTGTTGTTGTTGTTGTTGTTGTTGTCATTTTTAGTATTATTATTATTGGTAATACTAAAAGCAATAATGACCGTAGTAATCATTTCATTTAAAACTACATACAATAAGAAAGCAGTTATTTAAATTTTTTATAAATATTTAATAATTTAACAATTTATGTAAAATATAAAATGTAAAAAACAATTAAACAACGCAAAAAATTATAAATATTATATATATATAAATATATACAGTTGAAGTCAGAATTATTAGCCCCCTTTTGATTTTATAATTTTTTTTAATGTTTCCCAAATTTTGTTTAACAGAGCAAGGACATTTTCAGAGTATGTCTGATTTTTTATTTTTTTTTTTCTGGACAAGGTCTTATTTGTTTTATTTCGGCTAGAATAAAAGCAGTTTTGAATTTTCTAAAAACACATTTTAAGGTCAAAATTATTAAACCCTTTAAGTTATATTTTTTCTGATAGTCTACAGAACAAACCATCATTATACAATAACTTGCCTAATTACCCTAACCTGCCTAGTTAACCTAATTAGTTAAGCCTTTAAATGTCACTTTAAGCTGTATAGAAGTGTCTTGAAAAATATCTAGAAAAATATTATTTACTGTCATCATGGCAAAGATAAAATAAATCAGTTATTAGAAATGAGTTTTTAAAACTATTATGTACTATTATTTGCTGAAAAATCTAAATATACAGTTGAAGTCAGAATTATTGGCCCTACTGAATTATTAGCCCCCCCTGAATTATTAGGCCTCCCCCCTTTATAAATGTATAACAATAAATGTTTAGTTTCTTAAGCTTACCAGGGCTTTATTTGATTTTAAAAATAATGTAACATATTTTCAATTTAACCTTTCAGGTTTTCTATGCAAATATATATATATATATATATATATATATATATATATATATATATATATATATATATATATATATATATATATATATATATATATATATATATATATATATATATATATATATATATATATATATATATATATTTACATGTAATTTACTCCTGTGATTCAGTGCTACACTTTCTGCATCAATGTTCAGTCTCCTGATCCTTCAAAAATTATAATTTGCTGCTAAAGAATAATTTTGATTTTTGTCCGCCCTAAAACTGTTCATGCTTTCATTAAGTTGCCTCGCCATTTCGCCGACAGAGGGCAGTATAGCCTCTCTAGTAATTGGTAATTATTGATTAGCCTCCACAGCTTCTCAGAAGAATCTTTTATTGTTGAACTAAAATGTATATAATATAGTAATATATGAAATGGATATAATTTAGTGATTATTACATTAATCCAAACTGATCTGGATTTGTCACTAATGTCACTAATATTTGTTTTTTACTGTTGATTTTAACTTAAGACAAATGTGGAATAATACTATAACCTATTCAATGTGGCCTTTATATAAAAATACAATGTGAGTGTATGACACTGTGCATTGCCATAATATAGACAATTTTATTTATTTATTACTCTTTTTTTATTATCCTTTATTTATTTATGTATTTATTTATTGTGTGTAAAGTGGTGTAAACCTGGATATTAATTGTTTTATTAAATAAAATCTCTCTCAATTCAATTCAAACCTGCTTTATTTGCGTTACAAATGTGACATATGTATTGCCAAAGCATTTGTGATGTTTACATTAAATAGAGCATATATGAAAATAAATGACTTAGTAGTAGTGATTAAAAAACACAATAATCAACAGGATTTTTAACAATCAACATTTTGGAATTCATTTATGACTATTTCCAGTTTACTCTCTCTCAGGATAAGTCAATTCAGTTTATTGGCATGCCATACATACATATTGCCGAAGAGTACAGCACAGGGGAAATATTGATGAAAATGATGATGAACAATATTGATGAAAATAATAAAAATAATAGTATTTAATAAAATAGAAATTAATATACGTGCATATAAACAATAAATACATACATATATTTATATAAAACATAATATAATACAGATATACAGTGTTACATACTTAAGTAGCCCACACCCATTTTAAAAATTAATATTTTAATTCATTTCTCAGTAAATATAGGTAAGATATTTTGGTGCATTTGAACAAAACAAATTTATTAATTCGATTTATGTATTAAAAATAATATTTTAGTCACCAAATATCTTTAGTAATATAGGTATTATTCATTTAAATTCATGCAAAATATAGAAAAAAATTACAAAAATTTTATACATATTTATTTGTTTCTCTTGATTTTTTCCCCCATAATATATTAATTTGGGTGTACAAATTTGGACCGTTATCGTAAGTTATTTTTCTAGATAATTAGGCTTCAGTGCTGACTAATCTAATGTATATGCACAAATATAATATTGTATAGCTTCCTATTAAAAATATGAAAATATGAATTTAAAAGAGAGACTTGTACGGGGTGTACTCATATATGCTGAGCACTGTATAGTCTCTCTCTCTCTCTCTCTCTCTCTCTCTCTCTCTCTCTCTCTCTCTCTCTCTTTCTCTCTCTCTCTCTACCCCCCTTCCTTCCACCTCCATCTCCTCCTCAAATGTGCGCAAACCAATCAGCGGCGTCCGGAGGCTCGAGCTGTGGTGCTCGCTCTGCCAGCAGCAGCAGAAAGGCTGCTTATCAAAGAAACGCACAACTGGAGAAGTCCATTCACTCACAGCCTCTAACCATGGGTCCTGCCTGCTTCTCCTGGGACGTCTGTTTGCTTTTCCTCCTCATAAATACTTTAGATGTCATGGGAAATGTTGGAGTCCCAGGTAAGTCTTCATCTGTCTTTTTGAAAATGTATTTTAACAAAGCTTATATAATTTTTTGTTAAACTTTTATTACCTGAAATGTAAGTCTGTGAGGACTGTAAGTCAGTGCTTTCGGTTTTTGCACATGATTTTAGCGAAACTGCAATGTCTGATTAAGCCAGCTGCGTTCATTTAGAAAAGCAATTTAGTCATACCTTGCCCTGTCATTAGTGCATTTATGCGCATTTGAATGCGCCGGTTTGGTTTTTACGCGTGATATTCCTTAAGGAGAGCTTTTGCTGGGGTCTTTTCAGATTCCCTTGGGGTCTACAGGAACATGAGCCGCCCTGATGGGGTCGGTGCGGGGGGCTTATCGACCCCTCACTCCTCCACTACCGTCAATACGCATTGTGTCTCTCCATAATGAATGCCTGGAAAAGTCAATAATGAGAAAAACAATAAAAACAGATTGCCTGTTCTTTTTTTAAGCGACCCGACTGGAGATTTTGTGACATTTTAGCTTCTAAAAACATGCTTTTGCAAATGATCTAAAATGAATAATCAATTTCCGAATGAGTTTGGCGATGCGCATTATGGACTTCTGGATTTTTCCGGATTGAATCTTTTAAATAGACATTATTTATTCTTTTAAAGTTATGAAATGCACTAACAGAAGTGTTGTGCCTCTGTTTATGTGGATTGAAAGGGATGGATGTTGGGTAAAAATCGCGCACCGCTGCGCTAAAGGTGTTCAGCTGTAATCAGCTTTGCGTAAAGTTGAAGTCGCCCTATTTGATGGAAAGACAAAAAAAGTTTGAGGAGCCACTGCTGGTGCGGCAAAGGGTGCAACTGCACATTGATAGCCAAGCAAACCACCTCAGTGACCTCCTCAAAAAAGACAATCTCTCCCAAATGAGCTCGCCAGCAGTCTGCTTGTTCATTCATTCACATCTTGGAGAATAAATGAGCGATTTCTGCTTTTGCATCAGTTCATCACCTCCTTGGACAGTTTTTTTCTTGCTTAAAAGGCCACACGGTTTCTTTCAGGAGACAACTTATTTTGTCTCAGTGGATTTTGGTCCTTTTTATGCTCTTTTCTGCTTGGTTTTACCTGTCTGATCCAAAACTGCTCTCAGATCAGCGACAAAGAACATTTACCACACCATGATCAATCAAACAGGCACAAGTCACTCTTTATTCATAAAAGTCCAATTTTATTTCATTCACTTTGTATTTCGGTATTGATGTGCTGAGATCTGTGCGGTTGCTTGTGACATTTACATTATTAATTTAGTAGACACTTTTATATAGACTATAAATGTAACAGATTTTAACAGATGCATTTAACAGATATAATTGAGCTAAAATGATATGTAATGACCCTCTCTTTGTTTGTTTTGTTAGTTCGAATCTTATAAATAAAGGTTTCAGAAGGTTGCAGTGTTGTAACCATTTTTCCCCAAAAATCCTTTAGTGAATCATTCTTAAAATAAACATGTTTCACTATTTCTGAGGGTGTTTAAGGTTAATCATGGAATCTTTGATGGCAATAAATAAAAAGTTGCTTCTGCAGTCATACCAGCTAATTTGTGTCTTTAGATCTTAAAACGACCATAGTGTGAAGAACATTTTAAAATCTAAAAACAGCAACAAAACACTTATACGTTGAAAGTTCTAGCAATATCTAGTAATGGATTTTTATTCCATTTAATTCAATACAATGCATTTTTTTAATCAGTATTTTTCAGTACACAATACACACAAAACATTAACAAAACAAATAATATAAGTTGGGGCAACACGGTGGCGTAGGGGGTAGCGCTGTTGCCTCACAGCAAGAAGGTCGCTGGTTCGAGCCTCGGCTTGGTCAGTTGGCATTTCTGTGTGGAGTTTGCATGTTCTCCACGTGTTTGCGTGGGTTTCCTCCAGGTGCTCCGGTTTTCCCCACAGTCCAAAGGCATGCACTATAGGTGAATTGGGTAAGCTAAATTGTCCGTAGTGTATGTGTGTGAATGAGAGTGTATGGTTGTTTCCCAGTGAAGGGTTGCAGCTGGAAGGGTATCCGCTGCGTAAAACATATGCTGGATAAGTTGGCGGTTCATTTCGCTGTGGCGACCTCAGATTAATAAAGGAACTAAACCGAAAAGAAAATGAATGACACACACACACACTGTTGTACAGCTGTCTTTGCGGGAGCTTTCCACAGAGGTAATTATTATTTTTATACAGTACAGAATGTATATTCTACCCTAACCTTACCCCTAAACCCTTTTTACATGTTTTTCATTCATGTGATTTATGAGCTTTTATCCTTGTGGGGTCCAAAAGAACCCTTTAGAGAACAGATTTTTGTGAAGAACATTTTAAAGTCTAAAACCAACAACAACAACAACAACAACAACAACAACAACAACAACAACAACAACAACAACAAAAATGCTTTGTGCAATGTTGAAAATTCTCCACAGAACCATCAGCTCATTTAGTATTCAATCAATCAATCAATCAATCAATCAATCAATCAATCAACCAATCAATCAATCAATCAATCAATCAATCAATCAATCAATCAATCAATCAATTTCATGTAATTTATTTGTTTATTTGTTTTACATTTTATGGATCTGAACTGACAGATAATCACTGCTGTCATCATACTATCATGTCAATACAGGGTGATTAAAAAAGAATGCCACAACGTTCAGGTTGATGTCACTCCAGTGTCTGGAGGGGGTCAAATTGAACATCTATGAACTTTAAGTACTCTTCACATTAATTAATTACCCAAGGTTTCTTTGATTAAATATCATTACACATCATTTTTCTTTGATTAAATACAGATTTTCTAAGTTGTGATGTTCTTTTTGAATTACCCTGAATAAGGTTTATTACACATTTTTAAAACATGCACTATATATCAGTTTGTGTAATTCCAATGCATTTTATTTTATAATAATATTTATACATATGCAGTACATCACCAGAACTCAATGTGCAATGCTAAACGTTCTCCACAGACTCACCAATGCCAATAAAACCTTTCTTTTCAATAAAGCACTAGCTCTATTAAAAAAGCATATTTTTTAAAGCGCCAACCTCTTCAGCGCATCATCTTCATCATCATCATCATCATCTTGAAGTGACACTTTTAATCTTTTCAGCTCTGGCATGTGTAACAAGCATTTATCAGAGTCTCATCCCTTGCGAATCCTCCACAGATGCTGACGAGTGCTCTGAAGCCACAGACGACTGTCACATCGACGCTCTCTGCCAGAACACTCCAAAGTCCTTCAAGTGCATCTGCAAGACCGGTTACAAAGGAGATGGCAAGCACTGCGAAGGTGAGACCATTTCTGTTTCTCTCATCCCGTCTCTCTCTCTCTCTCTCTCTCTCTCTCTCTCTCTCTCTCTCTCTCTCTCTCTCTCTCTCACACACACACACACGCACAGGTCATCCAGCTGTTCTGTAGCTCCTGCTGTGGGTCTTAATTAGTGAGGAGGAAGTGCAGTGTGAGGGTGAGAGGTGCTGGAAGGCCAAAACCTGCTCCAGTCTTTACACCTCCCTCTGCTGTTCTGCCTGAGAGCACAACACAGCTGGAGCCAAACACACACACACACACACACACACACGCACACACACACACACAAATGTATGCACGTACGCACACATTTTATTACAACTCAGAGAACAGCATACATTTTATTTCATGTATGCTTAGTTCCTTTATTCATCAGGGGTCGCCACAGGGGACTTATCCAGCTTTTATTCTACACAGCGGATGCCCTTCCAGCTGCAACCCAGTACTGGGAAACATCCATACACAATCATTCACGCACACAATACACTACGGCCAATCTAGCTTGTTCAATTCACCTGCAGCGCATGTCTTTGGACTCTGGGGGGACTGAAGCACATGATGGAAACCCACGTGAATACAGGGAGAACATGCAAACTCCACACAGAGATGCCAACTGATTCAGCTGGGGTTCGAACCAGCGACCTTCTTGCTTTGAGGGAACAGCGCTACCCACTGCACCACCGTGTCACCTAAAAATCATATACTGAATATATATATATATATATTGTAATACTAATATATATATATATATAGAGAGAGAGAGAGAGTGTGTTTAATATTATTTTATGCCATGAATTTTATATCTGTTTGTGCAATGCCAATTAATTATTTTTCAACCAAATTTATATATTCGCATCTTATTATCAAAACTAAATTACAGCATTTTTTCCTCAGTTAATGGGTTCCTTTATAATTATATTGTCATTATATTAAATTGATATACAAAATACATTTAGCTTAATTGTAGTATTTGTATGGTTATTTTACACTTTACAAGGATTACAAAGGTTGCTTTAACCTCTTAAGGCCCAAGGTGTTTTTTTACTTGCATTTTTTGTTTCTTTTTGCTATTTGGACTTATTGGAACCTAATTAGAATAAAACAATAAAAAAGTATCATCTTTTGATAGAGTGTACTTTTAGAGAAAAATTATGTTCATATATGTGGACTTGTGGTCCAAATTTACATAAAACCCTTTTTCCTGACTGTTTTTAATGCATACAGTTGATGTCACAATTATTAGCCCCCTTGAATTATTAGCCCCCCTGTTTATTTTGTTCCCCAATTTCTGTTTAACGGAGAGAAGATTTATTCAACACATTTCTAAACATAATAGTTTTAATAACTCATTTCTAATAACTTTTAAGTGTTATTGTATAAGTTATTGTATAATGATGTTAATAAGTTATTATTAATAATATTAATTACTAATAATTAATATGAATAATAATTAATATTATTAACTAATGAAGTTAATTAAGTTATTGTATAATGATGGTTTGTTCTGTAGACTATCGGAAAAAAACATAGCTAATAAGGGGCTAATAATTTTGACCTTAAAATGGTTCATAAAAAATTAAAAGCTGCTTTTATTCTAGCCAAAATAAAAGAAATAAGACTTTCCCCAGAGGGAAAAAATTATCAGACATACTGTGAAAATGTCCTTGCTCTGTTAAACATCATTTGGGAAATAATTAAAAAAAGAAAAAAAAATCGAAGGGGAGCTAATAATTCTGACTTCAACTGTTTATAACATATACATTTTTTTTAACATGTTTTGAGAGTAAAAACAACATTTATTTCGCGTTTTGGACAGTTAAAAATAGTGTTTGGGACATTTCATATGCTGCAAAACAGTTGCAGGATGACACTGTAAGTCTGTAACAAAATATAAAACATTCAAAGTATTTTAAATAGCCACTTAAGAGCTAAATGTGCTGTCCACGTATGTGGCCACTAACCCCTAGAAGGTTAAAACATGCATTATTTATGGTTTTCAACATTTAGTATATAAAGTTTTGTAATATAATGGCCAGTGGTGTAAAGTAACCAATATTCAAGTTACTGTAATTGAGTAGTTTTTCTCAGAAATTGTAATTTACTAAGTAGTTTTCAAAATGTGCACTTTTACTTTCCCTTGAGTACATTTTTAGTGCAGTATTGGTACTTTTACTCCACTACTTTCCTTCAAACTGCAGTCACTATTTTTTCTGGTCTAGGGACATTGGCTAGGTAAAAAAATCAGTCCTGCTATTCCTGTTCAGTCAAGTAGCACATAAAAAGTAAATTGCTTCATACCGACTGCTAAACATATGGGCACTTTATAAATGCAGCAAACCATTTGGAAGTATTAAAAGTGTCCAAGAAGATGTTCAAATTATTTACACACAGTGACCCAGAGATTTCATTGATGAGAAGATGGTGAATGTTTACTGTATGATGCCTGAAATGGCCAAACAATCACTAAATGCACTACAGAATGTTACATTTTCACATCCCTGCACAAATCTACTACTCTTGAGTCATTTTAAAAGGGCAGCTTTTACTCATATTTTGAGGAATATTTACAACAGACACTTTTACTCTACATTTTTGGGCAAGTAATTGTACTTTTACTTGAGTACGATTTTTCAGTACTCTTTCCACCACTGATAATGGCAAAAAAAAAAAAAAATTCCCATTCAATTGCATACAATGAATTTTGCTCAATCAGTATTTTTCATTACACAATATACACATGCAGATACACAAAACATTAACAAAACAAATAATACAAGTTGTTTTATTAATATTATATTTATTATTATTATGATTTAATTAACCCAGGAAGAAAATGTTTTGGGTGACACGGTGGCTCAGTGGTTAGCACTATTGCCTCACAGTAAGAAGGTTGCTGGTTCGAGTCCCGGCTGAGCCAGTTGGTGTTTTTTTTTTCTTTTTTTTTTTAGATTTAGTTTTTGGCATTCTTGCCTTTGTTAAGTGGATAGGACAGTTATTCATACAGGAAGAGAAGTGGGAGAGTGAGGGGCTAGGGGCGGGAAATGTCAGGATTCGAACTCGGGACGCCCTGAAGTGCTACTGAACCATATGTCAGCACGTTAACCACTAGGCTATTGCACTGACTTGGCATTTCTGTCTGGAGTTTGCATGTTTGCATGCTTTACGTGGGTTTCCTCCGGGTGCTCCGGTTTCCCTCACACTCCAAAGACATGCGCTATAGGTGAATTGAATAAACTAAAATGGCTGTGTGCATGTGTATGAATGTGTGTATGGATATGGTTATACTGTGCAGGCTGTATATTCTATCCCCCTACCCCAACCTTACCCTTAAACCCTCTTTACGTTTTCAAAAGACTTCATTCATGTGATTAAAGTGCCTTTATCCTCATGGGGTCCAAATCAAATGTCCCTACAAGATCAAAATGTACTGGTATTCCTATACTTTTGGGGACATGTGTTCCCCACAACATGAAGAATACCAGGTCTACACACAGACATACACAGACTTACATCTAATGTGACTATACAGGTAGTACACAACACATGGCTATAAAAGAGCATATAAACGTCAGATTAGAGATTATAAAACAGATGGCATGAGATTGATAGACATTTTTAAAGCAGAAACACTCATTTTACCCCCTCTTTCTCTCTTTTTTCTCTGCTGTTTCCTGTTATTGTACTCTGCGTTCTTCATCTGTGCACTTCTAGATTTTTCATTTCACATGTGCGGGAGAGAAGCTTGTGTTTCAGGAAAAGGGCCGAGATGTGCTCTCTCTCTACCTATTATGAAACCCTACACCCGTTCTCAATTGCATTAATGAATTAGGTGGATGTGAAATGGCGTTGCACCAGACTGCTCCTCAGTTAGCGCATCGTCCTCCAGTCTGAGGCCAGACGGCGTGGGCTACAACAACATCTTTTTATTTCTCTAAGGAAACACGGGGAATGTTCTGGACTTTACAGAAGCCTTTTCCTCCCACCTTCAAACCGCAGACTTAATGGCAGGGCAATGGGGCTGTCAGTTATATACCAAATACTCCATGTTAACATGCTCGTGTGCAGTTTTTTCTTGCTCTTATACTGTCTGAGCGGACATTCCGTCAACAGTGTAATGTGGTGTATTGTGGGGAATGGAGGGGCTGTTTTGTCTGAAGCGAAAAGCCCATTAACACCCCCCGTACCCACCCTTTAATTAAAGCCCTGCGTGTTTGGCTTTGAAGAAAATTAAGAAAACACTTGCTAACACTCTAATGCAGTCATGTTGTCTGTCTAAACATCAGGCTGTTACATGCTGGGGAAGTCTGTTGAACATGAGGAGATTCGTAACTCATCTATTTAATATGTAATATAGGTTTTTTTTTTTGATTGGCATCTATGGTTGCATTTGGAATCTTTAAGATGCATGAAATTTTCCATTGGTTAAAAGTTTTTTATAATGCAAGATGTTGGTGACACTTTTGTTTATGTCACAATTCATGCTATTTACTACTGGCGTATTACCTGCCTGTTATTAAGATATTAATAGTATATCAGTAGCTATAAAGTATGATCTTATTCTACATCCATAATCCTACTCAATACCTAAACCCAACTACTATCTTACTATTACCAAGCAGATAATTAGCAGTTTATTGAGCAACTAGTCTGGTTTGATAACAGCTTGAATTGTGACTTAAAGTGTTACTAAAATGTTTAACACACTAAGAAATTATATTTTAGAATAATTAAAAATAAAGCACACCAAACACACATAAATTTATTTACAATTAATCATTTAGCAGATGCTTTTTTTAATGCAACGTACAAAAGAGGATGATAAAAGTAAGGAAAATAAGTACAAATATACAATTTTTTAACTTTTGTTGTTTAATAAAAAGTCATTATTTAATATTTCCATACTAAAACTATGTTGCATATGATCATTATTTAATATTTCCATACTAAAACTATGTGAAGTTTGTTTATAAACTAGGATCAGGTGCTTATGATTGACCACGGCTGGTCCCGCATTAGCTAAAACATGATTCACCAATCAGATGCTTCCTAACGCACCATAAATATCCAGAGTTTCTTACCCCAGTTATCTACGTCTTGAAGAATCCCCACTTCCACTCATACTACTCCTCCTCCGTTTTTCTAGATAGGGCGGCACGCAGTGTTGTCAACTTAGTGACTTTTCAGACCCCCTTACAGATTGTGTGTATGAATATGAGGTGTATTTATAGTCCTGGTAATCAGTCTATGATCAGTCTACAGCTACCGCTGTGTGCAAGTAATCAGTGATGATCTGGAACATTCAATATTTCAAGTTACATTTGGATCTTAGTATGTGACCTTAAAAGTCATACAATTTATATATACATTGTTGGCAGGTGTACAAGCTGTACACACTACTCAAAGTTTGCTAAATTATAAATCATTGATCATTTTTAAAGTGACTTTGACAAAAACAAACGGTGAAAAACAATGTTTAAATGTGTATATAGCTTGTCAATAACTTGTGGAGAGCTTCTAAAATGTATAAAAAGGAGTCAAAACAGTGCCAATACACCAATGATGATCTGAACTGGCGAGTCTGCCAAGTATGAGCACACTCTAAGATCAAATGACTTGAGTTTTATAGAGCTATAAACTTACGTATGTTGACTTCTGTCTCTTTTTATTGATGCTTTTATTTCACTCAGGAAGCTTCAGGAGCATCATCGGCATCCTTTGGGGTTTTTAATTATACTTTAGGTATATAACATTGTGGGAACTGCTCAATAAATTCAGTCAGCTTGTCTGCAACCCTTAATGGTCATCACAAATCAATATCATTGTGCAGTTTTAGATTAGTGCTTATAGAATTATGTAATATTTGAAAAATCTAATAAACATTACTTAAGTTGATGGACAGTTATATAATGTCAATAAATAGTTTCTGGAGTACTGAACAATCATACTCAAGTAAAAGTGCCATTACTTACCCTAAAATTTAGTGCCATTATCCATTATTTATCAGGGGTCACCACAGCGGAATGAACCGCCAACTATTCCAGCATATGTTTTATGCAGCAGATGCCCTTCCAGCTGCAACCCAATACTAGTAAACACCCATACCCTCTTGCATCCACACACATACACACACACACTCATACACTACGACATGTCTTTGGACTGTGAGGGAAACCGGAGAAACCATAGGAAACCCACACCAACACGGGGAGAACATGCAAACTCAGATGGATGCCAACACAGAAATGCCAACTGGTCCAGCCGGGACTTGAACCAGCGACCTTTTTGCTGTGAGGCCACAGTGCTAAGTACTGAGCCACAGTGCTGCCTATGAGTAAAAAGTAGCTCTTTTAAAATTACTCAAGAGTAGTGAGTATTATACTGTGAAAGTTGATGCGATTACGTGCAATTTGTGTGTGTGTGTGTGTGTGTGTGTGTGTGTGTGTGTGTGTGTGTGTGTGTGTGTGTGTGTGTGTGTGTGAAAACGAAACATTCTGTAGTGCATTTAGTTATTATTTAAGGTCATTTGGTGATTTCAGTCATCGTACAGGGGGCATCCGTCATCTTCTCAACAGCGGCATGCAGTCTTAACAGTCCTATTTTGTGTAACAATTTTGTGTATTTTGGTTGTTCTGTATGATGTGATGTGTGATTTGATTGGACGGGAATCACAGGACTGATTATTCTACTTTAGCCAATCACCATGGACAAGAAAAAATAAATAAATTGGTGTTTTTTCCGGCAGCTGCCTCTAAGCAGGGCTGCGCCCCGTCAGTACCTGGATGAGAGACCACATGGGAAGCTACCTGGCTGCTGGAAGTGGTGTTAGTGAGACCAGCAGGTGGTGCTCAACCTGCAGTCTGTGCAGTCTAACGCCCCAGTATAGTATAGTGAAGGGGACTCTATACTGCTTATTTCGGATGAGACGTTAAACCGAGATCCTGACTCTCTGTGGAGAAGGAGAAGGGGTTTAACCCCGGCATCCTAGCCAAATTTGCCCACTGGCCTCTTAACCATCGTCATATGATAATTGGCTTCATCACTCTGTCTCCTCTCCACCAATCAGCTGGTGTGTGGTGTGCGGTCTGGCGGAATATGGCTGCCGTCGCGTCATCCAGGTGGATGCTGCACACTGGTGGTGAATGAGGAGATTCCTCCCAAAAAATGTTTAAAGCGCTTTGAGTGTCCAGAAAAGCGATATATAAATGTAAGGAATTATTTGTAATTTTTGTTTCAACTCATTTTAAATAAGTAGTTACATTTAATACATAACATTTTTGAAGTGTACGATGTGGCGTGCTATAATTAATAAAAAAAAGTTAAATAAAATTAATAAAACCACTTTTTAGATCGTTTTGATATTATTATACACGTTATTGCTTTGTGCAAAAATATGCCATTTTTAAAAGAATTAAATTAATTATTAAAATTAATATTACAACATATTTTTGTTTTAAATAAATGCTGAAAAAACGTATCTTTTCTAAACGGTCTCTTGGTCGTTTCGTGTTTTGTGTATTTTGATTGTTCTGAATGATGCAATGTGTGATATGATTGGATGGGAATCACAAGACTACTACTGATAGTTCTACTTTAGCCAATCACTTGGGATGTCCCGATCAGGTTTTTTGCCCTCAAGTCCGAGTCATTTGATCTTAAGTGAATACCGATACTGAAACCCAATCCAATAATTCTACAATTCATAAAGGCTTAGGGGCTACGGACGAACTCTATATGTCTGTGGTGAACGAAACATGGGTTATATCTTATAACAGGACAAGTAGTTTGTCAGAAATCTTCTTATAAAGGGCTGGTAGAGCTTTCTCTGTGTAATAGTGGTGAGACAGCATTTCAAATCGAGGTTCTACGTTTGCTTTTGAGGTATCTTATCAGGTTTGTTGTGTAAAATGTAGCTTTTTCCCTTCCACCTCTTGCAATGCCAAGTTTACATTTGAGTAAACTCGGTCATTTGAGTATTGTAATTTGTTACGTCACACCACTCATTATCATGCAAATACCATTTCTAATAGAATCTCCTACTGTCGATTAAATTAAAAAGCCACAGAAACGTTTGTCAGTATAAATACTTCCTCGGAGACAGCTATAAGTAAGCCCTTTGTAGGTTGAATCCCTGAAAAATGTAAACACCGGCTCTGTGGTTCTATCAAAACATTGCTCTGTTTGTTTGAGTGTCCCGACCAGCATGACACTGCAACATTGGCTCGACCAATGACATGAGTTGGAGGGCGGGGCTAACTTTGTTTGACCAATGGATATAAAACTCCTAATAAAAGAACAGTTATATATAATGGCATGACAAAGGAAGCATTTTAGGTTGGATTGATTATGCAAATTGAGTGGGCGGAGCTTTAAAGGGAATTACCACAATTCCCAATAGACCAGTGTGATGATTTGGGTTATTTTAAGATTGAACAAACTTTTTAAATGTGACTCTATGGGTTAGTTGGTTTATTAAGGAGAGAAGAGAATTAAGAATTTATCCCTCCTTTATTTTTTGTATCCCGGTCTGTAAAAGAGGTCAGGTACTTGTCGCAGCTGAAGGAGTGTGTGTTTGTATAGTTTCAGTGAGAAAGTGAGCGAAGAAGGGATGGGGGTGGTGAGGAGGAGACGGGTAAATGGAGTGAGAGATGGAGGTGTCGACCCATTACTAGGCCATTGTCTGCCTGGTGTCTGTGGACTCGTCACAGAGCTGCCGATGCTCTGATTGGCTGCCAAAATGTGCCCACCCATCATCTCTGACCCTCCCCTCACAGGACACTTCAGTCTCTTTTTTGCCAGTTCATTCACATACAGGCTTTTAAAAAAAGCTTCAAATCCTTACATGGGGGTTGAAATTTTGGGTTCTAGACATGCATGTAAAACATGCATGTAAAAAATTCATTCATGCTGTCCCAACAAAAATTAATTAGGTCACACTTTATTTTGATGGTCCGTTTGTTAAATTTAAGTTACATTGCATCTACATGTCAACTAATTACCATTAGATTATAAGTAGACTGTTAGGTTGGAGTTAGTGTAAGTTGACATGTACTTGCAAGGTTTCTTATAGTCAGTTAAATGTCTGTTGAAGGAGCAGTATCAGCAGATATTAAGCAGACAGTCTACTAATACTCAAATGGACCATCAAAATTGTTCAAAAAGTTAACTTTAAGTAGATAGAACATAAAACAATTAAGTTGTCCCCAAAAAAATATCAAGAATTGTGTTGCTTCAGCTCATTTTAAATAAGTAGTTTGAACAGGCAGCAAAATATGTTTTCAGTGTTAGATGTAGCATGCTATAATTGATCTAAAAATAAATTAAAATGAACAAAACTCCAATTTAAATAGATTTAATAATACTAGGCACTACTATTCAAAGTTTTGTGCATAAATATGGAGTTTTTAAAATAGTAAATTATACCTGTATGCAGTGAAAACGGATTAAATAAATGAAGCATTTGATTAGTAATATTGCAAAATATTTTTGTTTAATATAAATGCTGAAAAGGCGACGCAGTGGCTCAGTGGTTAGCACTGTTGCCTCACACCAAGAAGGTTGCTGGTTTGAGTCCCTACTGGGTCAGTTGGCGTTTCTGTGTGTAGTTTGCATGTTCTCCCTGCGTTCGCGTTGGTTTCCTTCGGGTGCTCCGGTTTCCCCCACAGTCCAAAGACATGCACTACAGGTTTTCGCAATGAATGATTACAGTATGTGAGAGAATCGCATCAATGGATTTGCTCTTCAGTGTTTGGACTTTCAGCAGTGAAAATTAAACCACACCAAACTGAACTGAACTCTGAAACTTTGAAAACTGGACCGACACAGTTTCAATCTACTAGAACTTCTATGTTAAACTGCTTTGACACAATCTACATTGTAAAAGCGCTAGAGAAATAAACATGAAGTGGATTGAAACTGCATTTCACATATTAAACCTAAAGTCTTGATGTTGAATTCCCAGACTAGTTCATGATTGTGTGACTTCTATTTATAAAAGTGTACAAATAGAATCATATTGTCTATACTTGCATTCAAAATGTACTTGTTTCCATAAACCGAAGGGATCCCATCCATATTGGACTGCTTTCTGGTCATACTAACCACCTTTACTAAACTACACAGAAACACACATTAGCAAGGTGTCATTGTTTACTTTCCTGTAGTTATATAAATTGCACGACCCCCATCTTCCTCTCGGTCCCTTCATGATGTGTTTTTCAGCACTTTGGGATTTGGGCATGTTTTGTTGGGCCAAAGCCGGTGTTGAGGTGTTGCCCCCCGCAGGTTTAACCCCCACTGAGGTGTTAGCGGAGGTGCTTAATCTGCCTGATGGGATGTTGAGCGTAAACACTTCTCCTTCGATTAGAGATCTGTGTGTGTCGATGGCAGAAATGGCTGTACGACCTGTCGGCTCGCTGCGGGCTCATATCAACAACAGCTCTGGGCCAGGAAGCATGTCAGCTGGATGCTAACTAGCCGTCCACCTTTTTTAACAACCCGTCCCCCTCACACTCCATATACACCTTGTTAGCCTTGCTAATGGGTACAACACATACACAGACACCTAAAAGCATTATCACTTTGACTCACAGTCATTTTCTTAAGCCATGTTTACACAAGATGCATAAGGCTAATGCCATACTGCTAAAAACAAAACAAACCTATCACAACCAGTACTTTGTAATGTTTCTAGTGTGTTTTGTCTATCTATCTATCTATCTATCTATCTATCTATCTATCTATCTATCTATCTATCTATCTATCTATCTATCTATCTATCTATCTATCTATCTATCTATCTATCTATCTATCTATCTATCTATCTATCTATCTATCTATCTATCTATCTATCTACTTGTCTGTCTGTCCGTATGTCCATCCGTCCGTCCATCCATCCATCCATCCATCCATCCATCAATCCATTTAGTTCTTTCCATCCATCCATATTTTTCATCCATTTATGTTTTTTTCTATCCATCCATCCATCCATCCATCCATCCATGCACCCATCCATCCATTTAGTTCTTTCCATCCATCCATATTTTTCTTCCATTTATAGTTTTTTTCCATTCATCCATCCATCCATCCATCCACCCATCCATCCATCCATCCATCCATCCATCCATGCACCCATCCATCCATCAATCCATTTAGTTCTTTCCATCCATCCATTTTTTATCCATTTATGGTTTTTTCCATCCATCCATCCATCCATCCATCAATCCATCCATCCATCCATGCACCCATCCATCCATTTAGTTCTTTCCATCCATCCATATTTTTCATCCATTTATAGTTTTTTCCTTCCATCCATCCATCCACCCATCCATCCATCCATCCATCCATCCATCCAATCATCCACCCATCCATCCATCCATCCATGCACCCGTCCATCCATTTAGTTCTTTTCATCCATCCATATTTTTCATCCATTTATAGTTTTTTCCATCCATCCATCCATCCATCCATCCATCCACATTGCTCTTCTCAAGCATGCCCACTAGATAAATGGTAATGAGACTTTTTGTTTGTTCCACAGTGTTGTTTCTGGATGTTTTTGGGATGAGTTGGCTCTGAGTTTGTCTACTGCGATGACACTTTTCCTCACAGTGTGCCAAAACCGACACTCTTTGATAGACAAAGGAAATAAACAACAAATAAATAAAATACTAGTGAAGTATTTATGCCTCCATAATTTTTAGTGTATGTCTGTTTGTGGCGTGAGTATGTGTGTATACTGTATAAGATTCCAACTGTCTGAACAGACTTTTTATGAAGAAAACAAAACCTTCTTAAATGCAGCTCTCGCTGTCCTTATAGCCGCAGTTGCACAATGTGGGTTGTGAGAGATTTTGTGGGAAATAATGTGGATATTTTTAGTTTGTGCCGTATGTCTCCAAGAGCACAAGCCAGGTTTATTAAATCACACTCCGAGGTAGCAGAGAACACAAAGCAGATACCCGCTATCATTGTCTGGCAGAGAACAGACACTTTCTGTCTATCTGATTTCAAGTGTGTGAGTGAATGAGGGAGAAATACTGTGTTTATTTTAGTTTCCACACTTACACGTTTCTGCTGTACAAACTCAGCAGTTATGAAGGCGTTTTGCAAGTCAACCCTTCTTAAACCTTCATTTTCAACAACTACTTACTGTAGTATCAATACCAGAATTTAACCATTTCATGGTCCATGCTTAGAGTTAGTAATTTGAGAAACCACTCTGACCACTTTGACCCATAAAAGACGAATGCAGGATAATGTGGAGAATCGGTGGTCAGTCAGTTCAATACCGCAGAACTGTACAATGTAGGGATCTTCTTGACATTTGAGAATTTGTACCATGGATAGAGAACTGGTCCAAAGTTCACTTTAGTGACGAGAACAAGTTTAATTTACTTGGGTCTGACGGGAAACATTACGTTCATCATCAAACTGAGGAAAGACCGAACCCAAAGTAAGTAAATCGGTCTTTGAAAGGTGGAGGTGAATTGTCATGGTTTGCTCGTGTTTTCTGCAGAATGAGTTTGGTCTCTTGTTACAAAGTGAATGCAAATGTGCCCCTTCTTCAACATGCAGTTCCTTCCTGGCACTCATCACTCAATCAGTCATCAATTTTCATTATTTCAGGAAATTACACATGAAAAATTGAATAAAGCATTTCCTAAAGCTGTAATCACTGAAATAATGTTCCAGAGTCCCGATCTAAACCTGATTAAAAATTTCTGGAAATCTTTTGTGACATTTTTATAGTTACGAAACGCTATTTAAACCCTATTTTTGTCACAAAAACACATAGCACTTGCATCAACCCCCTATGGCTTAGTTTTACGATGGATATATGCACTTTTTTAAACTTCAAAATAAAAGCCACTTTCCAACACCATTATACATCTTAAAAGAGCCAGGATACATTTTTAAACTACTTTGACTGTATTTGTCTGACCGAAAAAAGTAATATACACCTAGGATGTCTTGAGGATTACTAAATTAGGGTTTAATTTTCATTTTTAGGTGAACTATTTAACTATCACAGAAATAATGAAATGGCCAGCACAGTCCTGATCTAAATCTGATTGAAAATATCTGGTAAATCTTTTCGTGACCTATTTATAGTTTAGAAACCTTTTTTTTTTGTCACGAAAACACATGAATCCACTTCATAAGACATTCATTAACCGCCTGACATCCTGTGGTTTAGTTTTTCATTGGATTTATTAACTTTTTAAACTTCAAAATAAATGCCACTATCCACCATTATACAGCATGAAAGAGTGAAGATAAAAATTAAAACTACTTTAACTATGTTCTCCTGACAGAAAAAAAACATTATATACACAGAGGGAGGCTTGAAGATGACTAAATTATGGAATTAATTTTTATTTTTAGGTGTTCTATTTCATTATCACTGAAATAATGAAATGGCCAGCACAGAGTTCTGATCTGAACCTGATTGAAAATCTCTGGAAAATATTTATTACATCCTATTTATAGAAACTTTATTTTTGTCACAAACACACATCAACCCACTTCATTAGACATGCATTAAACACATTATATACACAGTTGGAGTCTTGAAGATGACTAAATTATGGGGGGATTTTTATTTTTGGGTGAACTATTTCACTAATTGTAACTAGCTAAAACACTTTACAGTAAATGCATTACTGCAGTTCTTATTTGCATCTGAGTATGTTTGTCTGACCGTTTTTCCTTTGTTTTTCAGACATTGATGAGTGTGAAAACGACTACAATGGTGGATGCGTTCACGACTGCATTAATATCCCCGGGAACTACAGGTGCACATGCTATGATGGATTCATGCTGGCAGACGACGGGCACAACTGTCTTGGTAAGGCTCTAGAGAGAACAGAATACACACACACAGTTGCCTCTCCTGAAGGACTTACAGATGAGCTTCTTCCTCGTCATCTCGTTGCCCGGCTAACGACCTCTGTAATGACCCCCTTCGCAAACGTAAACAAATCTGCCTCCGCAATCTTTCCATGCAGCGCCTCGGAAAAGGCCAGCCGAGCCACGTCTAGCGCCAGTAGTCCATTCCTCGTTCTGACAGGAGCCCGCCAACAGGAACCGTGCGATTATTTTTCATCTCTTAAAAATGTCACCCAAATGTCACCAGTGGCGCAATCGCATCTAATTCCCAGAAATCGACAGCGCAGGTCCGATGTTTACGTTAGCGGTTAAAAATGGAAGCAGGGGAAGAAAAGGGCTGAGAGAAAATTAATAACTTGCCATCTCATATTTATTGAAATAGTTCAAAGATGAAATTCCACGACCCGGAGAGTGAGGGCCGGGTCTCATGGTTTTTGCTGGATTGCTGTGGGGATTGAGGAATTCGTTAAAAAGTGTGTTTTTTTGTAGCGGGCCTGTCTGCGTTATAAGTGAGTGCAGATGTGTGTTTGGTTTTGAAAGCGACTTATCAACCTGAAGTGTGGTGGCTCTGTAGTGTCACAATGACAACGTGTTACGCTTTCAAACATCAATGTTGCAAGAGAGATAAAGAGAGAGAGACAGCAAGACTGGTGTGTGTTTCTGAGCAGCTGGTGTGAAGAACTTGAACTGCTCTCATCTCTGCTTTCATAATCCAAAGCAAATATGTGCGCTGAGCCGAGTTTCAGGATGCTGAGGTCATCATTTTTCATTAGACGCTGTAATGATGATGGATCCCAGAGCAGGACACCAGGGCTCGGATCTTTAGGGACCTTTAGCACCTCCTTAAGCTTTGTATATAGATTTTTTCCCCTAATTTGTGTCTCTTTTAAAGCGGGCCTGGTAGGGGTAACAATGGTGCAATCACGAGGTCAAAAAGTAATATAGTATTTATAGTGTGTTACTTATAGTACATTAGTATTTAAGTACGACGTACACTGTAGAGATTAGTTGACTTTACTTGAAAAATGTGAGTGAATTGTTTTAAAAACTGTTGCTGTAAGATGATTAAGTACACTGTACTTAAAAATGCTGGCTTCCACACAATTGCTTTATATTGTCCCAACCCAAATAAATTAAGTTACCTTAATCGTTTTTACAAATTTAAGTGGGCTGAAACAATTATGTTGTCCCCCCCAAAAACTTAAGAAATATGATGTTTCAACTCCTTTTAAACAAGTAGTTTGAACAGGCAGAAATTTATTTATTTATTTTTTGGCAACACTTTATTTTGATGGTCCATTTGAGTATTAGTAGACTGTCTGCTTAATATCTGTTGATACTGCTCCTTCAACAGACATTTAACTGACTATAAGAATCTTTGCAAGTACATGTCAACATACACTAACTCTAACCCAGGGATGGGCAAACTCGATCCTGGAGGGCCGGTGTCCCTGCATAGTTTTGCACCAACCCTAATCAAACACACCTGCTTGTAGCTTTCTAGTGATTTTGAAGACACTAATTAGGGTGTTCAGGTGTGTTTGATTAGTGTTGGAGCAAAACTCTGCACGGACACTGGCCCTCGAGGATCGAGTTTGCCCATGCCTGCTCTAACCCCAACCTAACAGTCTACTTAATCTAATGAGAATTAGTCGGCATGTAGATGCAATTTAATTTAAATTCAACAAACGGACCATCAAAATAAAGCGTGACCTTTTTTTAACTCTTTATTTTCATGTTCATTGAAAAAACCTTCATACATACAGTACCACCTAAATCCTTACAATAAACAGATGGACCATATATAAAAGTTATCTTGGAAGTACTCACAGTGAATTTAGCTTAGTACAAAAAGGAACTCAAAACCCTACCTCCCACCTCACCCATCTAACATGGATCATTCATGAATAACATTTACAATCATAATATGGAGCTGGCAGGGACAAACATTAAAAATTGAAACAAGGTGTACATAAACAATGAAACCAAAAGAGACATTATAAAATAATTTTAAGATAATTATACTCTGTAAAAAATGCAGGGTTCCACATAATTCATTTATGTTGTACCAACACAAATCGATTAAGTTAACTTAACACTTTCAACAAATTTATGTGGATTGAACACATAATAATAAACCAAAAATTAAGTTGTCCCAATAAAATCTCAAGCATTGTGTTGTTTCAGCTCATTTTAAATAATTGAATATTTTTTTTGTGTAAAATAAATAATGAATAATATAATAAATCAATAAATTAACTTAAAGTGGTCTTGTAAAAATCTATCAGTTCAGTTTATCTGCAAAAATAATATGAATGGTTCCCAAATCTTGCTGAAAATGGACAGCATTTCCAAAAATAATAATAATAATTTTTTGAGTGTAAATCGTTATTATGATTAAGCAAATCATTATAATTAAATTATTAAGTAAACCATGTGCATTATAAAAATTAAGTGGGGACGTTGGATTTTGTTTGGAAATGAAAATTGGGTTGACGTCAAAACCCAACATCAGACTGACATCAGTGTCCAACATCCAATCTAAAATCAACCTAAAATCAACCAAATATCAATATCTACCTATGTTACACCTTGACGTTGTGTAGATGTCACCACTGTGACATCTATCAGACGTTCGATTTTGGTCACTTTCCAACACAACCTAAATTCAACCAAACATCAACATAGTTTGACGTTGTCAAAATAATGTTGTCCATAGACGCTGGCTAGACATTGAATTTTGGTCACCTGATGTCATGATCTAAATCTAACCTAATATTAACGTCTTATAATGTTGTGTGCCTGCTAGGATATAATTGTTTCCATTAACTGGAGATGAATTTGTATGAATTTCTAAAGGCTCACTGGTGAAAACGTATGATTTTTCAGTCAATATGCTTTCTGATTGTGATGATTTCATATGAATTTACATACAAAAAGATACAGTTTGTAGGTAAAACAGCATCATGAAGGTCCACACCGATTGGCAGTTTTGTATGAATTAGTTCAATTTGTTTGATTTGAGTAACTATGAAGGTTTAACCTATGAAAGTGGAAGTGAAGCAGTCGGTCAAGTTTACATTATTTTGTAAATTGATTTCCACTTTAATGAAAAAAATAATAATAAAAAAATTATATATATATATATATAACAAACTTGATTAATGTTGCCATTTTGAAGAAAAGGACATGCTGCATCAAATCTTTTAGAGCTTGGGCTTCATCATCTTGGAATATTGCTTTGGCGACACGGAATTGGTAACGTTCCTTGAGGGAAACAGATATAATGAAAGTAATGGACTGACCATGGAGACTGGAAAGCCTAATTTAACCCATAGGTAGAAACATCCAAATGTCTTGAACTAATTAGATCACTAATTGTTGACATGGACATTACATGCCTCACCTTTAGCGACTAACATTGTATTTGACAATTTATGTATTAAAACACAATGGTTTACATTAGTACAATGTCCAAAAATAACTAACAAAAGAACAAAAAACAAGACATTACCATGACATTTATTGTGTAAGAACTGTAAATACCCATTCCATTATAATTAAGTCTTCATTTTTCACTTTCTCTAACTTTTCATCCTTCTTTGTCCCCTTGAAATCTCTCTCTCTCTTTCTCCCGTCCTTTTGCACTTTCTCCCTCTTGCTCTCTCTCTGTATTTTCTTGGTTATCTTGGCTGTGGGTCTGGTTGGAGTAACTCCAGGCTGTTTCCCTAGAGGCGATAGACTTGCCTTCTATTTGACATCTTTATTGTGGAATGTCTCAAATACAAGTCTAAATGATGGCTCTGGGAACTAAGACAAGGCCGTAGAGGGCCATCAGCAGCACTGAAGGGGCTCTCCTGTTCAAACCCTCCCTCCTTCTGCTCTTCTTGTTATGTCTTTTCCTCCGCTTCCAGCTTTCTGTCTCGGACTCGCTACATTTCTCTTTATTTCTTCCCCTTCTTTTCTGATCTGTCCTTTCTCCTGGATGTAATCTGGTTCTGTCTGTCTTTGTCTCAGCTCTCTCTCCTCAACCTAGAAATAGACTGACACAGAAAAGAGATTTTTTTTCTCTCTTTCTCTTTCCCTGTCCTTCTCTTTGTCTCTTTTCCTACTGACTTTAAAGAGCAGCTTGCATGAATCTTCCCAAAAATATCATATTTGCCATTTGTCCTTCAATGTAAACCATCTGCAAAGTTTTAATTAAAAAAGTGCATGAAAAATAAAGATATTGGGTCGTCTTCACTAATAATTGCATACGTTTTTTTGTGTTTGAACTTCACATGGAAACTTTTCACCCACCCTATAAGAAATATATTATTTTATATGTATGGTTCTTTATAAATGCTCATATGATTATTGCATATGTGTGGTAATAGTTGTTCTGGAATTTTTACATTTATAATCTCTAAAGTTTTTGATGAGTCATGATTTATTGATGAAAACCTTGGTCATTAGTGAATGAGACCCATTGTCTCTCAAAGGAAATTTGCTATACTTTACATCTTTTGCTTGCTTCTGATTAACATCAACAGGTTGTTGCTAAAGAGGATACAGCTGTGAATGGAAGTTAACGAGAATTATTTAAATTATTTATTCAATTATGGATTAATTGTGTTTTATTAACATCGACCCCTACCACAACCCTAAACCTACCACTTACGGTAATGTAAGAACAGTAATTATACCAGGTATTTTTCATATTATTTAATAAATTACCCATTACATTTTATTAACGTCAATTCTAACCCTCACAGTAATGTAAAAAACAGTAATTAAACCGAGTATTTAGCATATTATTTATTAAATTACCCATTATATTTCATTAACGCCTACCCCAACCCTCACAGTAATGTAAAAAACAGTAATTATGCCAAGTATTTTTCATTTTATTTAATAAATTACCCATTACATTTTATTAACGTTCACCCCAAGCCTCACAGTAATGTAAAAACAGTAATTATACCATGTATTTTTCATATTATTTAATAAATTACCCATTACATTTTATTAACGTCCACCCCAAGCCTCACAGTAATGTAAAAACAGTAATTATACCACGTATTTTTCATATTATTTAATAAATTACCCATTACATTTTATTAACGTCCACCCCAAGCCTCACAGTAATGTAAAATCAGTAATTAAACCGAGTTTTTAGCATATTATTTATTAAATTACCCATTATATTTCATTAACGCCTACCCCAAGCCTCGCAGTAATGTAACAACAGTAATTATACCACGTATTTTTCATATTATTTAATAAATTACCCATTGTTTTTTTATTAACGTCTACCCCAACCCTAAACCTACCCCTCACAGTAATGTTTGCATATCCCCGCCTTTTTCCAAAATTGAACACTCTGAAATGGCCGTTTCGTTAGGATAGTTACAGAGAGACCAATCAAAACAGGCCTGGCCAGCTGACCAATCAGAGCAGAGTTGGCTTAATTCAAATGAACTGTATTAAAATCATTGCAAATGCCTCAATAAACTCCTAATTAGCTGCTTATTAATAGTTATTAAGGTGGATTAGGCACGATTAGAGATCTGGTATACAATCATGCAGAATATTTACCTCATAAGCACTAATAAACAGGCAATATTTTAATAACAGGCAGGTAATAAGACATTAGATAGTTAGTACTTAAATTAAAGTGTCACTAATGACTCTCAGATGCATTTAAACCTGTTGTATGGGACTCCAACACAATGTTAATACATTCAAAACACCAAGTGACCTGCTCTTAATCTTTGTGTGAGAGGCTAAAAGAATGTTTCTGGTTCAATAGCATTTGTGGCGTAAAGTTTATTGCCAGTTAAAGTAATTTCAAGTTGTCCCTCCCTCACTCTATGCATTTTCTTGGAGCTTATTAAACTCCCAACACTTCTTTGAGATGTTGTCATATGGCGCTTGGTCATGTTTCCCTCCTCATGCATTTTGCCTGTCTGCATAATGCCGATGTTTCTCATTCACACATCATCTTGCGTGTGTTTGTCTGCTCCTTCAAAACCTCATTCGTTTCATTGGAGCTTTAACATCATATGATGCGTTGTCAAGGCACCACTCATGTTTCTCAATGGCATCTGCGCGCATTATGGCAAGTTCAGATGGAAGTGAAACCACTAGAACTGTTGACCTTCTCCAAAGGTTAAATGAATCATGTTTATCATGACCTTTTCCTGTAATCTCCTTTTTTTTTTGTTCTTCTGACATTCTCTTTCTATTTCATTTTCTCAGAGTATGTATTGCTTAACCTTTCTTGTTCGCTTACAGATAATTAATGATTTCTGTCAGGTAGATTCATTATTGTTTTTGATGAATGTGAATATGATGACTACTGATGTCATTTCTTTATAAAATGTTGTCATTTAGGAATTTTTGTTTTGCGTAAAACAAAAAAAAGTGCAATGTTTCAGGTATTTATGTTCATTTTTAGACAGCAATGTTTAACTTCAGATGAGTTAACAGATCAATCTTTGGTGGATGACAAATAAATGACCCTAATAAAAATTACTTTTGGTCAATTCCTAAAAAAGGGCAGGGGGGGGATAGGGCGGGGGGAGGAAGTGCTTTATATTACAATATTTTTATTTGAATTAATCTAGTATAAAAAGCAAAAATACTATAATACACTGTAATATTGGCAATTAATACACATTTGGAAGTGTAAAAATATATTTCAAATTTAATTTAAGTTTAATTAAGTTGAGCTAAGAGGATTGTTTGAGTAGACATTTATTAAATATGCCAAAAATAATGAATAATTAATCAAGTCATCCAGCCAATATGATAATCTTGCCAAAAAATAAAAAATAAATAAAATAATTTAAATATACATTTTCCTTCGGCTTAGTCCCTTTATTAATCAGAGGTTGCCATGGCGGAACTGCCAACGTATCCAGAAATATGTTTTACACAGCGGATGCCCTTCCAGCTGCAATCCAGTACTGGGAAACATTCACACACGTATATAGTTTATTCAATTCACCTGTACCACATGCCTTTGGACTGTGGGGGCAGAAATGCCATCTGACTCAGTCGGGACTCAAACCAGCGTCCTTCTTGCTGTAAGGTGACAGTGCGTACCACTGAG
Source organism: Danio aesculapii (assembly GCF_903798145.1). Lineage (NCBI taxonomy): Eukaryota > Metazoa > Chordata > Actinopteri > Cypriniformes > Danionidae > Danio > Danio aesculapii. The sequence continues at coordinate 50,443,282 of NC_079438.1, forward strand.
CCACTGTGTTTTCTTATTTTTACACAAGTTTAAATTATTCATTTTATTTTACAGCCAATAATAATAATAAAAAATAAAAATCTCCTCATTAATGTACACACAGCACTCCATATTGACAGAAAAACAGAATTGTTGATGTTTTTGCAGATTTATTAAAAAAGAAAAACTGAAATATCCAACACAATCTCACGGAAATTCGTAACTTTTTGATGTAGTGGCCAATTCCTATGAATTCATATGATCTCATTCGTACAATTTACTACGATTTGCTCATCCCCCAATGTCGGTTGGGTTTAGGGGCAGTGTTTGGTGCCACGCCTCCTATTTAAAATCGTACATTTTCTTATGACTGAACTCGTATAAATTTGTACGAAATAGCCTCTAAACTGACAAAATCCTTAAGTTTCCTCGTGAGATCAGGCTGTAAATATCACATGGTCCTAACTATTCAAACCCTTTGCTGTAACACTCCTTGAAATTGATTCTACACCTTCATTTGAGGCCCACTGTGTTTGATTATACTGACTGGACTTAAATAAACAAAGCAATATTTTTAATAGAGAAATTAAGTGAAGGCGACACAGTGTCTCAGTGGTTAGCACTGTCACCTCACAGCAAGAAGGTTACTGGTTCGAGTCCCAGGTGGGCCAGTTGGCATTTCTGTGTGGAGTTTGCATGTTCTTCCCGTGTTCATGTGGGTTTCCTCCGGGTCCTCCGGTTTCCCCCACAGTCCAAAGACATGTGCTATATGTGAATTGGGTAAGCTAAATTGTCCATATTGTATGATTGCAAGAGTGTATGGGTGTTTTCCAGTACTGAGTTGTGGATAGAAGGACATAAGCCTCATAAAACATATGTTGGAATACTTGACGGTTCATTCCACTGTGGTGACTGCTGAAATGGAGACTAAGCTGAAGGAAAATTATGTGAACTTAAAAAACAAAACTTGTTAGCAATAAATAGTAACAGTAACTAGTAAACAAAAATTAAATGAAGCTGCTTGATTTTCCTTTTTACTATTAATGTGAAGGATTTGGTATATGGACTACAAGTTCCAGTCATGCAATACACACACACACCAGTCTCCATTGATTACACTCCCACAGCTGAAGCTGCTCATGGACTGATTACTGGACTATTTATACAACACACAAACACACAGAAGTTGCCGAGTCTTGTTATACGACGCGTTTTCCTTCCCTTGTCTTGCCGTTTTTTTGACCCTCGTCTTGTTTGTTTGTTTACATTGCCTGTTGCCTGCCTTTTCGACCATCTGCCTGTTTATCGACCATGGCTTTGGATTGCCCATATACTTCCGTTTGTTCCTGTGTTGACTGTTGTTTGCAGTCCACATACCAGCAGATTTGTAGTCTGTTAGCGATCTGCACAGGCTGAATCGCTGGTGACCGTGACAATTAGAAAGCATCCAACTTCTATTCACTGTTCTTGGGATTGTTTTCAGCTATACTAATAAAAATAATATTCAGTTTTAAATTCATGTTTAAAACTTGAAGAGTGACAGCACATGTTGAGCAAAAACTTATACGCTAAAAAAATACAGGGTTCCACTCAACTCATTCATGTTTTCCCAACACAAATGGATTAAGCTCACTTAACCAATTACAGTGAGCTGAACATAAAACAATTAAGTTATCCTCAATAAAACTCAAGAATTGTGTTGTTTCCTCTCATTTTACATAAGTAGTTTGAACGAGCAACAAAAATCATGCCTGCCTTTGTGATTTCTGATTTTGCTGTGCATAAACACACACGCTCACACACACTCTCAAAGCATGTGTTCAAACAAACCCACTGAGCGCTAACCAAACCGCAAGCTCTTTGAAAGGGTACGGAAATCAGCGCTGCGGCTTGTCTTGTGTAGGAAGTCATTTCAGATCGCCACATGTTAACAAGTTGATGCTTTAATTGATTTAAGATTGGCTAATGGGGAGCTGATTAAAGAGCCATTTACTGCAGTTCCTCTGTCTTTTTCATTTCCATTCTTATTTGTTTTCTCTCTCTGTACAGGCAGCTGGACTCAATGTGTTGATCATTTGGTCCTTTTTTTTATGAATGCCTGTGCTGCCGCTGCTGTTTATTTATCTTTTGGCTGCTTTTCCACTCTCGCTCTAACATCAGAATGGGAGGAGAAAGCTTGAGTAGTTCAAATTATAACAGCTTTAAATGAGAGCGTGCTCCTCTTCTGTTGTGTTCACTTCACTTCATTTTAGTTCAGTTCAAATCAGGTCACTCTCCTGTTCACTTCTTCACTTTTGCTCTGTTCTCTTCACTCAAGTTTCATTTTGTTTATGAAGTTTACTTCTCTTTTGTTTTGTCTTGTTCTGTTCTGTTTGTTTTAGTTGGCTTTGCTTCCGTTGATGTCGCTACATTTCTGTTCACTTTGAATTCGTTTCACTTCACTTCTGTTCACTTTGTTCAGTTTACTTCTGTTCTGTTTACTTTGAGTTTATTTCACTTCACTTCTGTTGACTTTGGGTTTATTTCACTTCACTTCTGTTCACTTTGAGTTCGTTTTACTTCTGTTCTGTTTGCATCGAGTTCATTTCACTTTTGTTTTGTTCTGTTTACATTTTTATATTTCTGTTTTAATTACTTTATATTCATTTAACTTATATTCTGTTTCCATTACTATTTGTCTGTTCTGTTCACTTTGAGTTCATTTCACTTCTGTTCTGTTCACTTTGGGTTCATTTAACTTCTGCTCTGTTCTGTAGATTTTTCTACACCTTTTCTGTTCCATTTGAGTTCATTTGACTTTTGTTCTGTTTACTTTCATTTCAATTCAATTAACTTCTGTTCTGTTCACTTTCAGTTAATTTCAGTTTACTTTGTTCATTTTATTTCTGTTCACTTTGATGTTATTTCACTTCACTTCTGTTCACATTGAGTTCATTTCACTTCTGTTCTGTTCACTTTGAGTTAGTTTTACTTCTGTTCTGTTCAAATCGAGTTCATTTCACTTTTGTTTTGTTCTGTTTACGTTTTTATAATTCTGTTTTAATTACTTTAAATTAATTTAACTTATATTCTGTTTCCATTACTATTCGTCTGTTCTGTTCACTTTGAGTTCATTTCACTTCTGTTCTGTTCACTTTGGGTTCATTTAACTTCTGTTCTGTTCTGTAGATTTTTCTACACCTTTTCTGCTCCATTTGAGTTCATTTCACTTCTGTTCTGTTTACTTTCATTTCAATTCACTTATGTTCTGTTCACTTTCAGTTAATTTCAGTTTACTTTTTTCATTTTATTTCTGTTCACTTTGATGTTATTTCACTTCACTTCTGTTCATATTGAGTTCATTTCACTTCTGTTCTGTTCACTTTGAGTTAATTTTACTTTAATCTGTTCACTTTGAGTTCATTTCACTTTTGATCTGTACACTTTGAGTTCATTTTACTTCACTTCTGTTCACTTTGAGTTCATTTTATTTCTATTTTGTTCACTTTGAGTTCATTTCACTTTTGTTTTGTTCTGTTTACGTTTTTATATTTCTGTTTTAATTACTTTGAATTAATTTAACTTATATTCTGTTTCCATTACTATTTGTCTGTTCACTTTGAGTTTATTTCACTTTGACTTCTGTTCTGTACAGTTTTCTACACTCATGATCACTGAGTTTATTTCACTTCTGTTCTGTACACTTTTCTGCACTTTTCTTCTATTTGAGTTCATTTCACTTTTGTTCTGTACACTTTGAGTTCATTTCACCTATGTTCTGCCCACATTTCTGCACTTCTGTTCAATTTGAGTTTATTTCACTTCTGTTCTGTACACTTTGAGATCATTTCACCTCTGTTGTGTCCACATTTCTGCACTTCTGTTCACTTTGACTTCATTTCACTTCTGTTTTGTACACTTTTCTGTTCATTCCGCTGTGGCGACCCCTGATGAATAAAGGGACTAAGCCGAAGGAAAATGAATGAATGAATGAACAAAACACTGACCTTCAGTTTTAATCTAAATTAATCTAATCCTCTTCAATTTTCACTTTCTTTTTTTCTATTTACTTTGCTTTGAATGTTTATTTCAATTTCACTGCTTCTCTTCTGTTTACATCAGCTTAGTTGATTTCACTTCACTCCCTGTTTCATTTCTGTCCTGTTTTGTGTGGTTCATTTTGTTTCTCATGACTCCTGTTTTGTTTAACTCTCTCCCTGTTACCCTTTGATTGTTGTTTCTCTCTTATTCGGTCTCTCTCAATGGCCTTCTCCCTCATCCACTCTCTCCCTCTCCCTGTTGTATCATGTCATCTCAGATCTCCTCCAAATTAAAGTTTACACAAGAGCAATCAAACAAAACAAAAGCATTCTAGTTCAAACTCGCAGGCCCGGGATTGCCAGCGCTCTTGTTTAACATTTTGGCAGCGAGGGCCTTAATTGAGAGATGACAGCTGAAATGTTATTTTTCTCCCTCCTTTTAAAGCGAGAGCATGCTGTCACACTGATGATATCTGTTTCCATTCCCACATTAAAACACGGCCACAACACGCTCGCAGCTATATATTCGCTCAGCCGGGAAGTCCAAATCCTCTTATCAAATATTAGTCTCGTCCGCAAACCGACAAGCCACTACAACTGGATTGTTGCATGAGTTACGGAGATAAAAGCTTGTTATTTGGGTGGCCTCATATGTGACGTTTCATTGCATCTTTTCTCAGAAGAAGAAAGAGAGATGTTTTAGAGCTTCGGGGAGTAAAGAAAAATAGTATAATTTATATACACTCTCAGAAATAATGGTGCAAGAGCTGTCACTGAGGTGGTTCCTTTTCAGTTGTACTTAAGTGGCGTGTTACAGTACGGTAGGGTAAAGGTCAGTACAGGTCACCTTTATTCAGGCTTGCGTTTCTACTGCCAAAAGGGTACCAATGGTAAAGTTTTATGTCGATGTCATTTTCGTTTGAGGAAATGTCAGAGTAAAGCTGTACGGGTCATTCAAATATCATATGAGAAGCACTTCTCACAAAGCACAAAAATACTTGTGTATACACAAAATGCTTTATACACAAAAATACTTGTGTATAAATGTTCATTACTAACCTTTCTATGAACATGATTTGATTATAACTGCAGATCATGATCAAAATGATGCGAAATAGCTATCGTAACGTCTGCAATTACATAAAATAAATAAATAAATGCAAACTATATGAACACATACAGACCCTTACAGTCTCCGATATGTTACCAATAACAGAAAAACTACACACAGCATACATTTAGTCCTTATTTGCGTTCAAAAACAACACTTAATATAGCCTCTCATCTGTGTCTGTAATCTTCAGCAGCACGTGTAGCCTCTTGATAGAAAGTAATTCTGGCATTCTAATAGTTCATAATAGTCTAAAAGGTGATGATAATAGTAAAACATGGCAGTTTGTTCATGTTTTAGGTTGCTGAAACAATAATTCGCTCCTTTGTTTTTTTGGGATTCTCCTTTGTTTTTTTTTGCGCTTTACTCTCGCATTTGTCCGTTTCTGAAAGGATCGGATGTCAGAAGCACTTCAATAATCATGGCCACATTATTATCATCAGCTCAAGAAGTTCATTATTTCAAATATAGACGAGCACGAGATCTCTTGAGAAATTGAAACCGCTTTAGACGGCCGCATAAACAGCAACAGGCAGAGGGTAGATTCTGCAATTCTTCTTGGCTTTGTGGCTGTTCCTCAAGATGATGACAAAGTTTGTTTAAGCTCGGGTCAACCATGGCTCAATTTTATATGTATGTATTATTACGGTGTAATGTCTCAGCTGTGTATTTAAAAATGGCGCTTCCTTTGTTTTCATTCTCCTTGCTTGTGCACAAGCTAGTGATGTATCTCTGTAAACCAATAGCATTGAGCTGTGCGTCTAGCTCCACCTTTTTGTACCATTTTGTAGTGCTAGGTAGCCTTTCTAAAGGGTACCCAAAAGGTTGTACGGTACAGTTCGCTTTTTGGTACTTTTGACAGTGGAAACGGCCATAAAAGCGTACCGAACCATACCGTACTGTACCACTCAGTGGAAATGGGCCAAAAGGGTCTATATTGGTACCTCAAAGCTTTATATTAGTACATTAAAATTTCAAGAGGGACACTTTTGTTCATTTTAGGTATTAAAATGTATCCTTGAGGTATTAATAAGCACCCTTTGATTACAAAATGTGTACCTTTTGAAAAGATACCACCCCAGTGACAGCTCTCGTACCATTGAGAGTGTACAAACCCAGCCGGCACACAACGTCATGTGATGCTGATCTTTAGTTCTATTTTGGTTGCGACATAAGGTGACCAAAATTGAATGTCATTTTGTTGTCCAATACGGACGTCAGCTGACATCAAAAACCATCTGGCATTGATATTTGGTTGGTTTTAGGCTGTGGCATTAACTAATATCCAACATCATTTTAATGCCATGATATGACATCCATACAACGTCAAGGTCCAACATCACTTGACGTTGATCATTCATTCTTCATTCATTTTCTTTTTGGCTTAGTCCCTTCATTAATCAGCGGAATGAACCGCCCACTTTACGTTGATCTTAAGTAAAATGTAGGTTGTGTCATTAATTTTTCCACATCAAACACTGACACATACTCATAAGATATGGTAACTAAAATCCAACATCAGCTTGAAGTCATAATAATCCCTCTTGATGTTGGAGTCTCACCTCAAACTGGCATTGGGTTTTGTCGTCAACTCGATTTTCATATACAACCAAAAAGTCCAACATCAGTTTTACATCTGTGTGACATCCTGCTGGAAAAGAGTAATAGTGAGACGTATGCTTGCCTGATTTTTTTATTTATCAGAAGAAGAAATAGAGATGTTTCAGTGTTTCAGGGAGTAAAGTAACACAGTAAATAGAAAGTGGAAAGAAAGAGGTGACAACCAAATTGATAGCAACATGCCATTTTTTTTAGTAGCACCACAAAGTTTAATTAATTCAGTAAACACTTGTAAACGAAGACGGCAAATTACTTACAATGCGCTGCGGGGTGAAATGCAACTACAAAAAAGCATGTGTATTTACAGTGTTACATGGCAACACTTTCCCGGAGGAACATTTTACTGCTCAGAGTTTGCTCTTTATTAGTTCAGGAGTCATAATGGAGCAGTTTGCTATGTTTCATTTATCTTTTTTTCTCTCATTTGTGTGTCAACCTATTTCTTCTGATTGAATCGTGTTTAGAACGTAGCCTACAAGCCACTTATAAAACAATGAATGTTGTACACTGGATCAAATCTTCATTAAATCAGGCGTGGAATAAACTCACACCAGTTTCTTCCACTATCATAAGTGAATTATCATCATTAAACATGCTCAGAGTGACTGTCTCTTGCATTTGATAGAGATTTCGGCATCTGTTTCTACACTGTGTCACATTTGTGTGTGTGTTTTGTTTTTGATAAGCTGCTTTGACACAATCTACATTGTAAAAGCGCTATATAAATAAACATGAATTGAATTGAATTGAATTGATAAAGATAGCTTATGTGTGTGTGTGTGTTTGTGTGTGTTTACTGCCCTGTCTGTTTGGAGTGTGTTGAGAGGCAGCAACTTTTACAAGCTCTTTATTTGTGTGTGTAAAGACCTTTGCAGCCATTAGCACCCAAGCGTTGTGGTACAAAATCACACTTCACTCTCATCTGTTTAGCATGTACGTTTGTATACTTCATTAATGCCTTCTCTATCTTAACGCATTAGCTGAAATGCATGTCCAAATGCAGGACATGCAAACACATAAACTCATCCTCAACATGCAAACACAACCACTTTTTCAACAGTTTAATTTGGTCACAGTGGTTTATTATGTGGCTCCTGGCTTTACCTTGCGACATGACTCTTATTTTAGCATCCGCAGAGGCGTCTTGTTAACACCGTCGGGACAGCGAGGCCTTTACTGTCCTATTAACTACTGTACGCTTCAAGAGAGGGGGTCTTTATGCCCTCATCCACAGAGGCATCCCTGTCTGTCCATGGATCTAAAAGCTGTTTTTTAACTGCACAGTAGGGTTTAAAAGTCTGAGTTTGCTACAAAATATTTATATATATATATATATATATATATGTTTTTATTGTATCAGAATTATTAGCCCCCTTTTGATTTTTTTTTTCTTTTTTAAATATTTCCTAAATGATGTCTAACAAAGTAAGGAAATTTTCACAGTATATCTGATAATATTTTTTTCTTCTGGAGAAAGTTTTATTTGTTTTATTTAGGCTAGAATAAAAGCAGTCTTTAATTTTTATGAACCATTTTAAGATCAATATTATTAGCCCCTTTAAGCAATTTTTTTTCTCGATAGTCTACTGAACAAACCATCATTATACAATAACTTGCTTAATTACCCTAACCTGCCTAGCTACCTAATTAACCTAGTTAAGCCTTTAAATGTCACTTTAAGCTGTATAGAAGTGTCTTGAAAAATATCTAGTCAAATATTATTTACTGTCATCATGGCAAAGATAAAATAAATCAGTTAATAGAAATGAGTTATTAAAACTATTATGTTTAGAAATGTGTTAAAATCTTCTTTCCGTTAAACAAAAATTGGGGAAAAAAATAAACAGGGGGGCTAATAATTCAGGGGGCTAATAATTCAGGGGGGCTAATAATTCTGACTTCAATTATATATATGTAGATTGTCCACAGCACAATCACTAACTTTATAAATGTATATTTATATATTTATATTAAATCTTCTCTCCGCTAAACAGAAATTGGGGGAAAAAATAAACAGGGGGGCTAATAATTCTGAATTTAACTGAATTTAATATTAATATATAAATTATATAAGTGTTAATAATAATAATAATAATAATAGAAATACCACTACTACTACTACCACTAATAATAATAATAATAATAAAATATTAATAATATAAATAATAATATAAACAACAACAACAATAATAATACTATAAATAATAATATAAACAATAATAATAATAGTATAAATAATAATAATAATAATAATAATAATAGTATAAATAATAATATAAATAACAACAACAACAACAACAATAATAATAATAATAATAATAATAATAATTGTATAAATAATAATAAAATAAATAAAATAATAATTGTATTAATAATAATAATAATAAGAATAAGAATAATATAAATACTACTAATAATAATATCCATCCATCCATCCATCCATCCATCCATCCATCCATCCATCCATCCATCCATCCATCCATCCATCCATCCATCCATCCATCCATCCATCCATCCATCCATCCATCCATCCATCTTCATGCACTTGTTTTGAATTCTCAATAGTGGCATTGAGCCAGTCACTACTCCCTACTCATAACCCCATTTCTACCTTGCACTATATCTCCTAAGGATTCTCATACAGATATACATATTTGAGTACATTAATATTTATACACTTGTTAGTTGCACTTTTGGTTAAATACTTACTGCATTTCATTAAATATCACTGCATTGTATTTTGCACAATGACAATAAAGTGGAATCTAATCTTTGAATCTAATTCTTAAAGTTGATCCAATGGGTTCATTTTTAAAATGTACAGGACATAAACATCTTGTATAGCCTGAGGGAGACTAAACGAAATGCAAATTAAAATTTTAGGTGAAACATCCCTTTAAGTCATAAATATCCTGCAAGAGTGCTGTGTCACATAGCTAAAAAAAAACAGAACAGTGATTGACAGAAGAGTGTTAGCGGTGATACAGCGAGACATTGGGACATAATAGCACCCCTGAGAGGGAGTTATGGGCTGCCGAATCCGTCGCCATGTAAAGGCCACATAAAACTCACTCATGTGTGTAACTGGTCTCCAGTGTCACGCTGTTACTCATACCAACTTACCCACAATGCCGTTTATAGAGCTGTCAAATACCCAGCAATGGGCAAACACGCACACAGACTGGACAGCAGGTTTATATGCAGGATACTTTCATCCAATCTGTTTTAAACAATTTAGCCAATGCTACCGAGGCTTTGGATGACTGATATTCTTTTAATGTTCTTGAGTTTTTAGTTTTTCCATGGTGGTTTATTTGATGTGTTTGAAAAGCGAAACATCAAACTATTCATTTAATCGACATTCTTCAGTAAGGAAGTGAACTCCGGGTAAACAAACATGCTTGCAAATACCTGAGCTGAACGCAGAGGGGTTTTGGCCAGATCTTTGTGCTTGGGTGACTGTGCTTGTGTGTTTTGTGCTGACCGTCTGCGCTTGTGTCTCTCTAGACGTGGATGAATGTCTGGACAACAACGGTGGATGTCAGCAGATCTGCGTCAACACTATGGGCAGTTATGAGTGCCAGTGTAAAGACGGGTTCTTCCTGAGCGACAACCAGCACACCTGTATCCATCGCTCTGATGGTGAGTTTCATCCGGTTCCATTTTCTCTGAACAAAACAAGCCAGGTCTGTCTGTCTGTCTGTCTATCTGTCTATCTATCTATCTATTGTTCTATTGTTCTATCTACGTAATCTATCTATCCTTAAACAAAAATTGTCTGATTATGAGTTCTATTCTATTCTATTGTATTCTATTCTATTCATTTGTTTATTTTCTTTTCACAGCGGAACTGCCTCTATTCTATTCTATTCTATTCTATTCATTTGTTAATTTTCTTTTCACAGCGGAACCGCCTCTATTCTATTCTATTCTATTCTATTCTATTCTATTCTATTCTATTCTATTCTATTCTATTCTATTCTATTCATTTGTTAATTTTCTTTTCACAGCGGAACCGCCTCAATTCTATTCTATTCTATTCTATTCTATTCTATTCTATTCTATTCTATTCATTTGTTAATTTTCTTTTCACAGCGGAACCGCCTCAATTCTATTCTATTCTATTCTATTCTATTCATTTGTTTATTTTCTTTTCACAGCGGAACCGCCTCAATTCTATTCTATTCTATTTTATTCTATTCTATTCTATTCTATTCTATTCTATTCTATTCATTTGTTTATTTTCTTTTTACAGCGGAACCGCCTCTATTCTATTCTATTCTATTCTATTCATTTGTTAATTTTCTTTTCACAGCGGAACCGCCTCTATTCTATTCTATTCTATTCTATTCTATTCTATTCTATTCTATTCTATTCATTTGTTAATTTTCTTTTCACAGCGGAACCGCCTCAATTCTATTCTATTCTATTCTATTCTATTCTATTCTATTCTATTCTATTCTATTCTATTCTATTCTATTCATTTGTTAATTTTCTTTTCACAGCGGAACCGCCTCAATTCTATTCTATTCTATTCTATTCTATTCATTTGTTTATTTTCTTTTCACAGCGGAACCACCTCAATTCTATTCTATTCTATTTTATTCTATTCTATTCTATTCTATTCTATTCTATTCTATTCTATTCTATTCTATTCATTTGTTTATTTTCTTTTTACAGCGGAACCGCCTCTATTCTATTCTATTCTATTCTATTCTATTCTATTCTATTGGACAGCAAGTAAAGTATAAATAAACACTAAGTTAAGACAGCAACATAAAAATATAACTAGGTATTAATAAATCGTATCAACGTTATAAATCATATGAAATGTTAGAGAGGCAAATCTTGTAAAACACACTTGAATTTTGAGTTTAGTAATTTGGAATTAATTTATAGACAATTTAAGCTGCAAATAAAAGCATAAATACATTTAAAAAATCAGGAAGCACTTGTGTATTTATATTTTGTTTATCTTACTGTAGGTATAACATTATGCATTTTGAACTGTGCCATTATATTATATTATATTATATTATATTATATTATATTATATTATATTATATTATATTATATTATATTATATTATACTATATTATATTATATTATATTATATTATATTATATTATATTATATTATACTATATTATATTATATTATATTATATTATATTATATTATATTATATTATATTATACTATATTATATTATATTATATTATATTATATTATATTATATTATATTATATTATATTATATTATATTATACTATATTATATTATATTATATTATATTATATTATATTATATTATATTATATTATATTATATTATATTATACTATATTATATTATATTATATTATATTATATTATATTATAATACGTTATATTGTATAAGTTAAAATTATTACTGTTTTAAGCATAAATAATGCATAAATACACAAATATTATATTTAATTTTATTATATAAAAATATTTCTAGACTGTATGTGCCAAGTCAATTGATAATATTAAACCTTAAGCATTGTCATGTGGCCAGCTCATTGTTACTGACATTAGTCAAAGCTTATAATGGCCCATCATATACTTTTCATGCATCTAAATGAACTGTCTCATCATTCAGAATAGTAGATCCAGCATCATTTCTCATCTGTACTTGTCTGACGGTTGTGACCCTGCATAGAGCTGAGGGTCAGAGGTGGAAGTTGAAGTCTTGAGTGCCAGGCATCCATCGGCCATGTCTGTGTGTGTGTGTGTGTGTGTGTGTGTGTGGATGTTGCATGCAGGTCAAATGCCTGTTAGAGTCAGTAGTGTTGTGTATGTGTAGATCACGCGACCCTCTTGTGCTTTCTCATTCCGCCTGTCAGAATTAACTAATGATGCCTGTCCATGTCAAGGCGGGCAGATGCCCACACACTCCGCAGATCTGCACGGTTGGCACACACGTGGTCATGAATGAGTGTGGGCTGCCTCGTAATCGCATCTTTGATGTCCTTCACAATCACGTGTGGAATGTGGAGAGGAGAGTTCTTCCCCCTCCTCTGAACCCTCGCCTGCTCTTAAAAGCTTTGTTCACTGCTTTATGCGTTAGATTTGTAGCGGTTTTATTTGTTGATGTTGTTTCTGTTGTACTGTCTATGGTTGGGTTGTTTTGTTTTGTCTTTTATTTTTATTTTTTTTTGTTTTGTCTTTGGCTTGTTGTATTGATTATTTTGTCTGACGATCTTCTGTGGTTCTATCATTGTGTTTGTTTGTTTGTTTTGTTCGGTCAGTTTGTTGTTTAATTTATCTTATTGTGATCATCTATCTATCTATCTATCTATCTATCTATCTATCTATCTATCTATCTATCTATCTATCTATCTATCTATCTATCTATCTATCTATCTCTCTATCTATCTATCTATCTATCTCTCTATCTCTCTATCTATCTATCTATCTATCTATCTATCTCTCTATCTATCTATCTATCTATCTATCTATCTATCTATCTATCTATCTATCTATCTATCTCTCTATCTCTCTATCTCTCTATCTATCTATCTATCTATCTATCTCTCTATCTATCTATCTATCTATCTATCTATCTATCTATCTATCTATCTATCTATCTATCTATCTATCTATCTATCTATCTATCTATCTATCTATCTATCTCTCTGTCTCTCTGTCTATCTGTCTATCTATCTATCTATCTATCTATCTATCTATCTATCTATCTATCTATCTATCTATCTATCTATCTATCTCTCTATCTATCTATCTATCTATCAATGAATGATAGTAGAGGGAGGAGAATGATAGAGCCATTCAGGAGCTAGGGAGAAACAAATATAGAATCAGGGAATCCAGAAACAGAAATGCTCCGTATTTGCTTTTTTGGGGAGCCCATAGCTCTTTTTGGTGAATCTTTGCTCCTCCATGTAGTATTTTTAGTTCAAAAGCATAACTTGGGTAAATGCTCTAGTAGCGTGTATGTTTTTATGTGAGTGCGTGGTGCATTTGTGTACTTGTCTGTAAACAAGCTAAAGGGTTGTTTTTGTGGATAGTTAACTAATGTGCTGTGGCAGTCCTGGATGGCTCTGCACGCCACACACACACACACACACACACACATATATACCCACATATATACCCACTGTAAACAGTAGAGGAGTCAGAATCTCACCACTGCACTGGAAAGACTGGGTATCTTTTCCATTTACTCATTTTATAAGGAATACAGTTCAGCTTAAAGAACATTTGAAACAATGAATAATGATGCATCATAATTAGCGCACATTTCTGATTTAATACCTATTTATTCAATATCTAATTTAAGTTTATGCAGTTATATTATTTAGTGCTGTATAAAACTGATATACTGTTACTTTAAATCTTATATTACAAATTGTTTAAATGTATTAATGTTAAAAAGATGTATGTAAGTTTTTGATTCTTCTGAAGCATAACAATACCATAATATATTTGCAAATATTTAAGAAACATGCCAAGTGAACATTCTTAAGTCTGAACAATGCATAAGTCAGAAATTCTGCTCTGAAATTGTGAGTTCATGTGCCGGAACCCTGCTTTAATTTTGGTTCTTTTAACCCTCCAGTTTAGACAGGGTTGGCTTTGTAGAAAACAGCGTATTTCATTCATTTATTCAGGAAGGCTCTCAAAGCATGCGTCCGTGACCGAAATGTGACCTCTGGTGGACAGTAGCAGACTCCCAAATGAGATGCAGATTCAGAGTTCCACATGAGGTGGTTATTAACTAACAAATATTATAAATATTATGAACGCAAGCATTAGGTGAGCAGGTTACATTGTAACCCCGTGTCCTAACAACATGCTACATGATGAGACAGTGATAAATAATTTGGCTGTTTGCACCAGACGAAACATGACAGAAATTAAAATACAGCTATTCAGAAGCACAGAATAGTGCACTTACTGCACTCCAACGAAATAGTAAGGTTTATAATCTAATTAATACATATTTAACCTCTTTAACATTATTAAATGTAGATGCTGAATTACTGATAAGTGTTGGTTTGCATTATTTCACAGTTCCGAAGTTCAGTTTCAAATGGTTTTTATTTTATTTTCAAGATCTGAGGTGAACTATCTGCTGCTGTTTTCAGTAGTATGGCAATAAATGTCATGTAAAACGGCATTCAAACTCACATTGTTAGCATTTAACACTGAATAAGGTGAGGTGTATCTAAGGTGATCATGTGATCAAGTTTTCTGTTGTTCAGCTGCAAAAAATAAAAGCCGTTTCTAAAATATTAATTCCAGATATTGGTAACTCCTTGATTACTCCTTTTAATATAAAAATATTCCTTCTATCCCGTGCCATTGCTTTTATTTAGAAAACGATTTAAATCAGCCTTAAATCTGTGTTTAGGCTCGCTAATCAGGCACATTCACGTCAGTCTTGCAACCTGCGCTTGCGTGTTTTGATTCAGGAGTGCAATACCTAGTTCAACCACTGGGTGTCAAACTTACATACTGCACCTTTAAGTCAGCTTAATTCAGAATTAAAATCAGAATCGGTTTTATTGCCATATTGCCAATTGTGCTTACACACATAAGGAATTTGTTTTAGCTACAGAAGCTTCCAGTGTACATAAAGTGACAGGTGACAACACGAAAATAAATATGAAAAAAGATGATAAACATTAAACATAGCTACAATTAGTCAAAAAGCTCTGGATGTTGAATTGTATGTAGATTTGTTAGAAATATACAAGTTATAAGGTGCTGTGTACAAATGCGCATGGAAAAAGTATTGTATTGTATAGTGTTATAAGGTGCTGTGTACAAGTGTGTATGAGAAAGTATTGCACATGTTTATTGCACAGTAGGGTAAGCACTGTAATTAATTGATGCAAGTTAAAATGACTTGTAAGACTTAATTGGTTCAACTTAAGAATTTAAGGGTGCAACATATTTTATGAGAGTGAGAGTACACTCAAATAAAATGATGTTTGTGGTTTGTTCAAACTACTTATTTAAAATGAGCTGAAACAACACCATTATTGAATTTTCTTTTGGGGACAACCTAAATTGTCCATGTTTATCCACTTAAATTTGTAAAAACTAATAAGATAAGGTAATTACTTCATATTGTACAAACACAAGTTTTTTTGTGTGGAGCCCAGCGTTTGTTTTTAAATATATATATATATATATATAATGTAAATATGTAGTAGCATTAGTAGTAGTAGTAGTGTGTAAAATTCTTATACACTACCTGACAAAATTCTTGTCGCCTATCCAAGTTTTAGGAACAACAAATACTAACTTGACTTCGAGTTGATCATTTGGTATCAGAAATGGCTTACATAAAAGGCAAACCCTCAATAATGTTCATGTCTGGTGACTGGGCTGGCCAATCCTGAAGCACCTTGACCTTCTTTGCTTTCAGGAAGTTTGATGTGGAGGCTGAAGTATGAGAAGGAGCGCTATCCTGCTGAAGAATTTGCCCTCTCCTGTGGTTTATAATGTAATGGGCAGCACAAGTGTCTTGATAGCGCTGGCTGTTGATTTAGCCATCCACTCTGCAGATCTCTTGCACGCCCCATACTGAATGTAACGCCAAACCATGATTTTTCCTTCATCAAACTTGACTGATTTCTGTGAGAATCTTGGGTCCATGTGGGTTCCAGTAGGTCTTTTGCAGTATTTGTGATGATTGGGATGCAGTTCAACAGATGATTCATTGGAAAAATCGGACCTTCTGCCACTTTTCCAAATGATCAAGTAGATGTCGATGTATTATTTGTTGCTCTTACAACTGAGATCGACGACAAGACTTTTGTCAGTCAGTGTACGATTATAAAAACGGTCTTTTAATTTATATGCAATCTTTTTATATTTAAGTACACAAACCGCTTATAATTTGCAGCTTCCATCAATCTGGCTTCATTAGGTGCCTTTAGTGGTTGAGAAACGCTACTGCACCTTTAAGCCTGCATGCATTCAGCTTTCCCCATCTGCCTTGGTCTCATACTCAGACGCACTGATTACAAACAGGCAAGCTTTCACACGTTTAATCTCACCCTAAATGAACCCCTCACCTTCCTTCATCACCCTCACTCATCAATACTGTGCGCTTGAGGATCCGTGTGTATGTTTCTTGTTTACAGTTCGTCTGTCACCAGTATAGGCCATTGGCTGGTGTGTAAGACTTATGCATATGTGTGTGAGAGAGAGAGAGAAATGTGTGGTGTTGTGTGTTTACAATTCTTCACTCACCAGTGCGTCTTACTGCCCTGAGTCTCGCGCAGTGTTATATGTGTGTATGTAAGCGTGTGTGTGTGTGACATTGGCGCCGTCTGTCTGCTGTGGAAAACTAGAGCTCTATAAGAGGCCGAGCTTCTTTGACTAAGGCTTCTGTCAGTTGTATTGACCTGTGTGGGTCAGTGTTTTACTGTAACATCTGCTCTGGAAGGCCACATCTGAAACAGCTCTTATAGGTAATGAAACTGTGGTTTTCTGCAGCTGTTGTGGTCTGTTTATGAATATGCATGCAAGGAATCATTGCATGCAGTAATCCTGTGCATAAAATGTAAAAGCATCTATCTATCTATCTATCTATCTATCTATCTATCTATCTATCTATCTATCTATCTATCTATCTATCTATCTATCTATCTATCTATCTATCTATCTATCTATCTATCTATCTATCTATCTATCTATCTATCTATCTATCTTTCTATCTATCTATCTATCTATCTATCTATCTATCTATCTATCTATCTATCTATCTATCTATCTATCTATCTATCTATCTATCTATCTATCTATCTATCTATCTATCTATCTATCTATCTATCTATCTATCTATCTATCTATCTATCTATCTATCTATCTATCTATTTGTCTGCCTGTTTGTCGATCCATCTGTCTGTCTGTCTGTCATTCTGTCCATCCATCCATCCATCTATCCATTTAGCATTCTGAAACAGTAAAGCACATGTATATAAAAGTACACACACAGAAGGAAGCAATAAAGCCTGATAACTCTCGTTACGGATGTGTTTCCATTATTTTCCATGTCCATCATTATTCTTTATTTTTATAGTTGTGTCTCAAACATTCCTGGGAAATGGTGAATGTTGTGTTTTTGGAGACTTCTTTAGTTTACACAGTTATAAACTATGAGTTTCTGCTCCAAATGGCCAAGTGCCACAACCTAGTGAATGTAAACCCTTTACTTTCTGTCATCCCGATTCCTGTTACGAGGGGAAAGCTTTTGGATTGTTGTTGGTGTTTATGTTTTTAAAATAGTTTTAATGAACATAGTATTGGTCCTCCACGTTTATTTTGCATATTTTAATTGCACACCTACATTATATATACAGTATACATATATTTAAATCATGTTCAGTCCTGGAAAATCTTCATTTCGACTTTATTGTCCTTAAGATCTGATAGTGCCTTTGATTGTTCTTCTGGCCTGATCAGTTCAGTTTAAAAACAAAGCCCTCACTCTTAATGGGATTTTAAATATGGCACAAGATGTCGCCACATGTTGTGAAAATAATAACCTTGTAAATTCTTCTCCACCGCTGAAATCCTGGCGATTGCTGGTGAGTTGTAAATCGGGACTTCTTTTTTTTTTTTAGTGCCCTGCCAACAGCCTAGTCGGCTTCTCCGGACCCTGAATGGTTGAAGTAAACGATGAGTTTGGCAGTGTAACATGAATGAATCAGAATCTTTCCTAAATATTTAAAGGAATAATTCATCCAAAACTGAAAATCCTGACATTATTTACTCTCCCTCATGCCGTTCCAAACCAGAAAGCTGTTATTTTCCCTGTAAAACAAGAAGAGAAAATGTTGTAGTTGAACTGTATGTAGTGACCACATCTGTCAAGCTCCCAAAAGGACCAAATATCATGTAAGTTTACACCTGTATTTTGAAAATGCACTTTGGTGTATAGGATCCCAAGCATTTTCATTTAAATGTGATGTTTTAGTCGGTCTTTTTCCGCTACTTTCGTCTTAACTATAGATACTTAACTATACACATAAGACTTAATTATACACATAAGATACTTAACTATACACATAAGACTTAACTATATACATAAGATACTTAACTATACACATAAGATGGTTAACTATACACATAAGACTTAACTTTACACATAAGATGCTTAACTATACACATAAGACTTAATTATACACATAAGATACTTAACTATACACATAAGACTTAACTATATACATAAGATGCTTAACTTTACACATAAGATACTAAACTATACACATAAGATACTTAACTATACACATACGATACTTAACTATACGCATAAGATACTTAACTATACACATAAGACTTAATTATACACATAAGATACTTAACTATACACATAAGACTTAATTATACACATAAGATACTTAACTATACACATAAGACTTAACTATATACATAAGATACTTAACTATACACATAAGATGGTTAACTATACACATAAGACTTAACTTTACACATAAGATGCTTAACTATACACATAAGACTTAATTATACACATAAGATACTTAACTATACACATAAGACTTAACTATATACATAAGATGCTTAACTTTACACATAAGATACTAAACTATACACATAAGATACTTAACTATACACATACGATACTTAACTATACGCATAAGATACTTAACTATACACATAAGAATTAACTATACGCATAAGATGCTTAACTATACACATAAGACTTAATTATACACATAAGATACTTAACTATACACATAAGACTTAACTATATACATAAGATGCTTAACTATACACATACCTGTAAGATACTTAACTATACACATACGATACTTAACTATATACATAAGATACTCAACTATACACATAAGACTTAACTATACACATAAGACTTAACTATATACATAAGATGCTTAACTATACACATAAGATGCTTAACTATACACATAAAATACTTAACTATATATATAAGAAACTTTACTATACACATACGATACTTAACTATACGCATAAGACTTAACTATACACATAAATACTTAACTACACACATACGACTTAACTATACACATAAGATACTTAACTATACACATATGACTTAACTATATACATAAGATACTTAGCTATATTCATAAGATACTTAACTATACACATACGCTACCTAACTATACACATAAGATACTTAACTATACACATAAGATACTTAACTTTACACATACGACTTAACTATATACATAAGATACTTAACTATACACATAAGACTTAACTATACACATAAGATTCTTAACTATACACATAAGACTTAACTATATACATAAGATACTTAACTATACACATAAGATGCTTAACTATACACATAAGACTTAACTATACACATAAGATTCTTAACTATACATATAAGACTTAACTATACACATAAGACTTAACTATGTACATAAGATACTTAACTATACACATAAGATACTTAACTATACACATAAGACTTAACTTTATACATAAGATACTTAACTATACACATAAGATACTTAACTATACAAATAAGCTACTTAACTATACACATAAGATACTTAACTATACACATAAGACTTAACTATATACATAATATACTTAACTTTACACCTAAGATACTTAACTATACAAATAAGCTACTTAACTATACACATAAGATACTTAACTATACACATAAGACTTAACTTTATACATAAGTTAATTAACTATACACATAAGACTTAACTATATTTATAAGAAACTTAACTATACACATAAGACTTAACTATACACATAAGACTTAACTATACACATAAGATACTTAACTATACACATAAGACTTAACTATACACATAAGATACTGAACTGTACAGGCTATACAAGTACTTTCACACAAGACTGAACAATGTAGTGCAGGATATTATTCAAGAGAGGTATTTAAGGTTGAAAATTGTACGAAATAGGTATTTAAGGTTGAAGCAAGTGGTGCAACATGATTGTGGTACATTTATATTAAACATTGCTTTCCTTATAGAGTCCTTGTAAGATGGAGTTTAGATAAAGTGTCAGGTGCATAAGAGAGAAGAGTGTTTCTACAGTTTTTCTACAGGTGGTTTATCAAGCCCACTCACCTGTTCATTCATTCATTTTCTTTTCGGCTTAGTCCCTTTATTCCCAATCACCTGTATGAAGCACAATTTTACCTTACCCTTTACCCCTACCTAACTCTCATAGGAAAACTGGCTAATGTTTAATGTGAAAAATGCCCATTAATTATGATTTTTAAATGATTTGATTTACAAGGACACAGTGGATGTCCTCATAAACCTGTTTAATAGTGTACAACTACGTCATACCCATGTCATTAAACAATTTCCTTTTCTTATGATATTATAAACCCATAACACCCCCCCCCCCCCCCCCAAAAAAAAAAAAAAAAAAAAAAACTTTTATGAAGCGCTGTCCCCATAAGGGCCAAAAATGTGGACAATAGACATTTGGTTATCATAATGTTAGGAATACAGGGTACACACAGCAACTGCAGTTTTATTCATACACAGATGCGAAAAATAAACACCATTAAGAGGACATATGTGTCTATTTGGAGTGTGTGAGGAAAGGAAGCGTGGAAACCAAAGCCACTGGAAATAATATTCTAGAATAATGTCACTTCCTCTTAGTATGGCGCATGTATGCACGCAGTCTTTTGCCTTTTTCAATTTAACACAGCTATACTCACTTCTCTCCCGAAACCCCGGCAAACATCCTGCTCAGAGTGCTGGAATCCTGCAGGGTCACAACAGAGGTCAAAGGGCATGAGTGTTGGTGAATTTGTGCTTGTAGTCCTAGTGATACTACCCTTTCCCCCCCTTTTTTACATGAAAATGGTGAATGATTAAGGACTCTTTAAGTGAAGCGTTTTGGTATTGTGTAGAATTTATTTCAGACCAAAACTTTCTCTAAGGTGGAAGAACTTTTATTGAACTTTACCACACACACATGCATGCACACACACAGATAGACACACACTGAGGTGATGACAGCGATTGGGCACTGCATGTCTTGCCCACCATCTTCCGCTGGTTATAAATACAGTGATTAAATATTAGCTTTTGAGGTGAAGTAACCTCCATGAGCCTCCGCGCTTCCTCTTTCGCTCTCTGCTACTGTACAGTATGTCTTTAAAATGACTTTTGCTGCTTGTTCAAACTAATTTAAAATGAGGAGGACAACTTTATAGTTTTCTGTCTAGTTCACCTAAATTTGTAAAAATGATTAGGTTAACTTAAATGATTTGTGTTGGGACAACAGGGAGTTGTGTGGAACCCTGCATTTTTTACATTGCAAAAAGCCATTAGTTGATTTCACTTTAAAAAAAAGTGATTAAGCCCATTACCTTCAGTTATTATAGTTTTTCTCAATTGCTTTGACACATATTTTTTGAAACTGTCTTAAGATTTTCTGAACGGTGAATGCAAATGTCAAAATGGTTTGCTGGAAGTTCAGAACTTTATTGCATGTCTGCAAAATGTAGTTACATTTCATTCATGTTTCAAAACCTAGTTATCATGTCAGTAATTTGGCTAAGGCTACCAAAACATTGGGTATTTGTCAAAGCGTGAGTCACACTGCTCAAAATGATCAGTTGCTTTTTCACCATAGCAATCAATCATGGAGATTAAGGGTTAAAAAAATTATATTTGTTGAGAAGTCAGAGTTACATTTTATATATATATATATATATATATATATATATATATATATATATATATATAAGTTACTGATTGTGCTGTGGACAATCTACATATATACAAGTAAAGTCAGAATTATTAGCCCCCCTGAATTATTGGCCCTCCTGTTTATTTTTTCCCCCAATTTTTGTTTAACGGAGAGAAGATTTTTCAACATATTTTTAAACATAATAGTTTTAATAACTCAGCTCTAATGACTGATTTATTTTATTTTTGTCATGATGACAGTAAATAATATTTGACTAGATATTTTTCAGGATACTTCTATACAGCTTAAAGTGACATTTAAAGGCTTCACTAGGTTAATAAGGTTCATTAGGTTCAATAATTTTGACCTTAAAATGGTTTGTAAAAAATTAAAAACTGCTTTTACTGTAGCCGAAATAAAACAAATAAGACTTTCTCCAGAAGAAAAAATATTATCAGACATACTGTGAAAATTTCCCTGCTGTTAAACATCATTTAGGAAATATTTAAAAAAGAAAAAACATTTCAAAGGGGGGCTAATAATTCTGACTTCAACTGTGCTCCCAAAACTGGTTGGTTAAATAGGTGATGCAAATTGTATTGCAATTAGAGATCCTTTACCAATTTAGCAGACGTTACAAACAATGTCAATATCACATATTTATGGTGTAAAGGTGTGTACACAAATGTTTGATAATTGAGTAAATAGTTTTGAGTGTGATGGCTTACATGATGAAAAATGATTGAAAAGTTGTGAAGAGTTTGACAGTTTAAATGAGAATCGACTCATCAGTTTGGATCAACAGGCCATATGCAATTAGTTTTTGTCCAAACTACAGACAATTGTACTTACATTTTGCACACATGCGCCAAAGCATTGGAAATTTGCTTAAATCAATAAGAAATGCCACACTGAATTGAACAGTATTGTTCAATGTGACCTAAACTGAATTGTTCAGTGACCTAAACTTATTGTTTTGAAAAATAACAAATTGAATCGAAAACTGAGCCAAAGCAAGTAAATGAACAATGTGTATATTCTATAAATATAAGCTAAAGGGCACCTATGATGAAAATCAACCTTTGGAAGCTGTTTGGACAAAACTGTGTGTAGATATAGTCTGTCCACTGTCATATTGGAGTGATATAAACCCAACAAGCCTCTTTTTTGGACTCAAATCCCAGTGATTTTGAAGCCCACCCGAAGGTGACTCGCAATTTGTGTGTGACTCATCATTTCAGAAAGGCTTGAATAAAATCCACCACAAACACATCAAATAAACCTACTTGGTATTTTAATATATTGACTAACAAGCTCTATTACAGCTTCATCTGAGTCTGTCTCTGTCACTGATGGCTGTTTATCTGATGTAACGAATGATAAAAAGCAGACACACATGTGGGAATGGTGGGCGAGGAGAAGCAGCCCATTTAGATTTAAAGCCACAGGATACAAAAACAGCTACACTGTACTCAGACATCAAAATGGGCTATAATATACTCTTATTAATCTAAGCTAAAACTTTACAGACACATTCTGGAAACACCAAAGGCTTATCTTGTAAAAGGGGTAAAATAGGTGCCCTTTCAGTGAACTTAAAAGTTTTAAGTTACAACAGAATTAATTAAATTTTTTAAGTAAAATCAACTTGTCGCATTTAAGGTAATGGATTTACTCACTTTTTTCAAGTAATTGCTTTTTACAGTGTACAGAGCTGTAGTTTGACTGGGGCAGGTGGAGTCGTGTTGGTTGGAGGAGTGTGTTGGCTATAAGGAGCACAGGATCTTTTCTCTTGACTCCAGGGCCAGCTGTCGAAACCTGTTTAAATATACAAAGCAAACACAAACAAGATTTTAAGGAAGAAGACTGGGTCATTTAAAGGGATTCGTCATCCCATAGGAAAATTCGGCTATAATTCTGTCCTCATGTCATGGAAAGAGACGTAAAAGCAGCGTAAACGTATCATCAAATGTATCATGTTTGCTGTAACTGGAGCAGCAAGGATGTGTTCAGTTTGTGTGCCAGATATTCAGGATGGATTTGTAAACCTTTCCATAGTCAGTAAAAAAATACACACGTTTTACACAATTCCTTTATGTTTTCCCAACACAAATCGATTACAGTTTTTAAAAATTTAAGTGGATTGAGCATAAAACAATTAAGTTGTCCCCTCAAAAAATTCAAGAATTGTGTTGTTTCAGCTCATTTTAAATTAGTTTGAACAAGAAACAATGATCTTTTTTTGCATGTGTAAGAGACCATTTAAAATCCTCAGATCTTCTCAAATTACTTCTGTTTTCTTTTTTCGGGATAAGTTTGAGCATTAATATTTGAACATTAATGTTATTGTAAATAATTGTATTATTTAATGTTATTAATTGTTAATAGTAATAATGCTTTTACCATTTCTTATAAAGGTAAGATGACATTTCTTCCCAATTTCAAATTAAATGCACTAAAAATGATGTCTGCAAAATTGTGGCAAACAATTTATATGTGTTGAATTTAAACAAACAAATTTAATTTAATAATGTTCAACTTAATTTGTTTGTTTAAATTCAACCCAAATAAATTCTTTACAACCACGTAACTTAAACAAATTTAGTAAACCCAAGAAATCATCTTTGAATAATTTTTTTCTGTGTGTTGTGATTGAGAATTTTTGTTAATATTTTCAGAAAAGGCCAATGTTTAAATTTAAATAGTTAAAAAAATTGTTAATCATTATTATTCCATCAAATATGGATTTCTAAACTCTCTGAAATAAAAGATTGGTATTGTGTTATCTAAAAATAAATTAAACATAAAATTAATTCAATACATTTGAAAGAAATGTCATCAATAGTTTGAACCCTACCCCCCCTCCCATAATATATACAGTTATTATAGTTATTATACAGTATATATATACAGGTCAGAATTATTAGCTCTCCTGTTAAATTTATATTATTTTATTTTTTTCCCAACTTCTGTTTAACGGAGAGATTTTTTTTCAACTCATTTCTAAACAAAATAGTTTTAATAACTAATTTCAAGTAACTGATTTATTTTATATTTGCCATGATGACAGTACAAGACAAGATAATAGTCTGTAATTTAGCTTTCAGTTCATCTTTATTTGGTAGAAGCATCCTGATCTGAAATCCTTACTTACTCCCAGGGCCATTTATATTGAAGTTGCTATTTAGCCGCACCATATTGCTGTTCCGTAACATCTATTTTTTTTTTGGAGGACCAGGACATACACACATACACTACGGACAATTTAGCTTACCCAATTCACCAATAGGGCATGTCTTTAGACTTGTGGGGGAAACCAGAGCACCCAGGGGAAACCCAAGCCAACATGAGGGAGAACATGCAAACTCCACATAAAAATGCCAACTGGCCCAACTGGGGCTTGAATTAGCGAACTTCTTCCACCGTGCCGCTGATGTGAAGTCCTTCTTATTTAAATTAGTTTAATTATTTATTCACACACTCTTGATTGCTCTACTCAAGTCTTTCCACGGTGAAGAAAACAGCTGCATTATGTGAGGAGGACAGAGGTTTAAGGACTACAATGTGTCTGTTTAAGTGCTGCATGCTCACACTGAAGTCAGCAGTTTTCGCGAGCCTGCAGATTGAGGGAGAGAAGGATGTAAAATGAGAATAAAAACACACACAGAAATACAGTCACACTGACATGACTGAGGGTCACTGGGCTAGCTGGGGAAACGTCCAGAAAAAAGGCCACTTTAATGTTAACCGTAATTAATAATCTTGTGTGTGTGTGTGTGTGTGTGTGTGTGTGTGTGTGTGTGTGTGTGTGTGTGTGTGAAAGAGAGAGAGAGAACTTGTGATGAGCTGTTAAGAAAGCTTGTGTTTGAAGAAGAGATTGGGGAGGGTTTTTTGGAAAAGGCTGTTTTCAGTTGAAGGACATCAATGGTCGCTGGTGAAAAAGGAGCCTCATTGAAATTCATGGCTTAGTACCTATAGTATTGTGCATTTGGAGAGAGATTGAAAGTCTGACAGATTTCAATTAAAATGGCATTTACAAGAGATGGGAAAGAAGGGGGCCTGTGGATATGCTTGTGGATGTGTGTGTGTGCTTAAATGTAGGTGAACAGGGTTTTTTTTTTTTGCTAAAGTTCATTTGCTGCACAAAATGACCTAAAAGAATGTCTTCAAACTTTGCCACATGTGCTATTACGATATTATTGTTATATACAGTTACATCACTTTCTGTTAACCATATTTTAATTATAATTTGCCCATAACTTGCCCATTACATTTGCCCTCAAAACGTCATCCTTTTGTCTTTCTTGACTGATTCAGTAAGAAGCAAGCTTAATCATATTACTCACAATTGTTTTGCCTCCAAAACAGTCACAATTGAGCTTTTTATGACCCTTTTTAAGAGTGTTTTAGAGTTCTTTAATTGCATTTTAAATGAGTTTAAATGCTCTTTTTTTATATGGATTGGGTAAAAGTGCATTTCTCCTCCAGTGATGTTTGAAATGTGCCACATTATTTAGACTAAAATGAGCTTAAAATTAACTGGTTCAGATGTTTTAAAAGGATCTCCAAAGTAGTACACTATAAAAGGGGATTAATTACTTTACTTGTAAAAGCGAGTAAGCCCGTTGCCTTAAAAGCAACAAATTTACTTAAATATAGTAATTAAACTAGTTGTAAGTTGGAACTGTTAAGTTGACGTAACTTGATATTTGTAATTATGCACATAGTTAATTGTCTTCATAACTTTAAGGCAATGGGTTTACTCACTTTTTATTTAAAGTTACCTAATTGCTTTAAAAGCAACAGGTTTACTCTCTTTTTTAAAGTAAAGTCAACTAATCACATTAAAAGCAATGAGTTTACTCTCTTTTTTAAATCAACTAATCACATTTAAGGCAATAGATTTACTCTCTTTTTTATGTAAAGTCAACTAATCACATTAAAAGCAATGAGTTTACTCTCATTTTTAAGTAAAGTCAACTAATCACATTAAAAGCAATGAGTTTACTCTCATTTTTAAGTAAAGTCAACTAATCACATTAAAAGCAATGAGTTTACTCTCATTTTTAAGTAAAGTCAACTAATCACATTAAAAGCAATGAGTTTACTCTCTTTTTAAAATGAACTAATCACATTTAAGGCAAAGCGTTTACTCTCTTTTTAAAGTAAAGTCAACTAATCACACTTAAAGCTATAAGTTTATTCACTTTTTAAAGTAAAGCCAACTAATCATTATTAAAGCAATGAGTTTACTCACTGTTTTAAGCAAAGTCAATTAATAGCAGTAAAAGCAAGGGGCTTAAAGTGAAGTCAACCAATCGCAATAAAAGCAATCGGTTTATTCACTCAAATAATTCAAAGACTTCAATCAAAGCAAAGTCAACTAACTGCATTAAAAAGTAATACGTTTACTCACTTTTTTATGTAAAGTCAACTAACTGCATTAAAAGCAACACATTCACACAATTTTTTTAACAAAGTCAACTAATCACATTAAAAGCATTAGGGTTACTCACTTTTTAAAGTCAACTAATTGCTTTAAAAGCAACGAGTTTACCCACTTTTTAAAGTAAAGTTAACTAATCGCAAAAAACTAACAAAACAAAAAACAGGTTAACTTGATTTTTAAGATTAAATTAACTAATCGCTTGCAAAAAAAACTAATTTGCCACTTTTTTCATTGTCAGAAAGTTGCAGAAGTAAACTCTATAAAGTGTTATATTGAACACTTGAAATCAGTCTACATGCCTAATAATTTCACCAAACAGAAACAGGTTTATAACATTAGTCATAATTTTGTTTTCATGACCTTTTTAAGCCTCTCTCTAATCTTTATTATTTAATAGGATGCCACAATTTAATATGCTAAAGTACTTTTTACATATGAAATAATAAAAGTGTTAAGCAAATGCTTTAGATTGGTCTGAAATGATGGGTGAACTTCTTTGGACAGTGTTAACAATGTTTTCTATAGATTCAGGAATTTGGATTCTACGACGACTCCATGAATGCACTAAACACACTAAGTCAGAAGCTGTCTAAATCATATTTTTAAGCCTCTGGACTCCTCCAGAATGTTCCTTTGTCATCTTCACCCGCTAAAACAAAAGTTTTCCACCCTTATAAAGAGCTGTCGGATGGGGAGGCCCTCATCAGAGCTCTTTTATTTCAGATTTATCCACATTACGATGACAGTTAGAGCTACAAAGACAGAGTCCATCTTATTCTTTCCATCTATGGACATCTGAGCCTGTTTTTGTCGGGCCAGAAAAAACACCGGGTTAAGCTGTACTGCGATCGTGGTATAAATTATTATACATTCGACTTTAAAAGGTGACTTCCCTTTTGACATTGCATTTGGGGCTTTTAGAGCACTTATTTTAAGTGGTGGGTTTTATGGGTCACAGCGCATACAGACACTGCTATTAAACACGTATGTGCATGAGCCTGCTGTCTTTTTCTCTTACAAGCGCTCGTTTGCCATTTTCTCCCACATTTTCACGAGCGCTACAGTGGATATACACAAACGGAGGAGGTGAAAGGTCAATATTTAGTTTCTCTTTCTGTCTGTGTGCTTGTGACGGCCGTGTGGCATGTTTAAAACCTGAAGGTCTTATTTGATCTCCAACACATTCAGCTAAAACCCCACCGAACTCTGTGCAACCCAATCAAATCTCCCTGTAGTATTAATCTGCCCATCACAGTAGAAGTGTTTAAACCTGGTGTGTTCTTATAGACATTGTTGTACTTCTCATTTTAGTTTCTCTGATAATTTTGGCTGTAGTTTTGGAGAATTTCAATATTTAGGCTAATTTTCACTATATACTTTATAGGGGAGCACAAAGTAAAGCGGGGTAAAATGTAACACAGAGTTTTAAGGTATTTGCTCAGGGTTAGCCATGGCATGCTTCTAAGGTTTTCACCACAGTGTCGGCAGACGTCTTCCTACCATTTCTTGAAAAAGTTTGGCGAAATTTGGATGAGAAACGCAGGAGAAACCATTTTTGCAGCATAAAAGTATTTTTTATCATAGTCAATAAGTAAAATCTTAAATTGTTGTGACTACTCTGAAAACCTCGCTGTTGTCATTACTAAAGATATTAAGTTAATATAAATCGACAGTACTTAAAATATCAAGTTTTGGCATCAAAATTTACTTACTCATTAGGCAGCAAAAAAAAAAACCTTTTAATCAATATTTAAATTTCTCTAAACGTAACATTTTAATTTCTTTAAACAATTCACCATGTCTCTGTTTAAAATGTTTGCTTGTGCTAAAAATTCTGCCTTGACAACCGCGATGGACTGCATTTCCCAAACAACAACAACATAACTCGAGGCTGAACTATCATAGTAGATGCATCGTTTGGAAAAAGAACGATGTAGTGAGGAGTGTTTCTCAAAACAGTAGTTGATCTGTCGCAGATCCATAATTTGAACCAGGTTAGTTATAATGTAAAACGCCCATAATGATGCTCTAAATGGGGTGGAGTAATACTTCTTTAGAGAAAAAGCCCATAATTTTTTTTTGCAAATTATATTGTTTTGCACTATATTGTTTTAAAATCCAATATTAGTTTAGGTAAAAAAATGCACTCATCTTTTAATATTAATTGAAATATCTATAAACAACACATATAGGACCTATATATGTTTCCTTTACATATATTTTTTTAGAATATGCCATATAAAAGCACTTAGCTGACACATATTCTAATCCCATATATAAATCATATAAATCGTTAATGGTTGTAGTAGGCCTAATTTACAGTAGGCTATTTATTAAGAAATGAAAAATATTCGACTCAGTAATGATAATAATAATAATAATAATATTAATAAAAAAAAAATTATTATTATTATTATTATTACTAAGCAGTATATTTTTTATTTATTTATTTATTTTTTTAAGTCTCTTTTACGATTTGACACATTTTGCAGAAATCTTCTAACCAACAGGCCCATGTCATATACAGTACAGATACATTTCTTTATAAATAACCAACAATAAATTAAAAACATTAACGTATGGTGTATATTTTTGTTTTCACAAGCTTTGGAGAGGTAACGTTATTCCACTTTTAAATAATGGATCATCTATTGCCTTCGTCATAAATCACGGCTGTGTTCAAAATGGCATAAATGATTTAAAAAAGCACAACTAAAGGAGCGCAATTGTAAACATGAAGATCGCTAAAACTAAACTGTAAAAATACTTTAAAAAGCAAATTACACCTAAGAGAGATGATTTTATTGCTGTTTTTAAATCATTCCAAGTTTAAATGTTAGAATGTTCTAAATAAATAGGGCATAGGGGGCATAACGGCGAATACAACACAGCCAGAAACTGTTTGTAACTACAGCTCCAGAGGTGTAGTTGCAAGCGTACAAGTTTGCGACACAGATTGCGAATGTTCGTTGGAGCAACGCCAAATCAACAAACTATGTTTGTAACGATGGAACTTGCGACCTTAGTTAGCTAACGATGGTTTTCAGAAATGGACCCCTGATTTGTTGATGTATGCTATATGACACAAGGTGGTCATTTTGTTTGTGTTGCTGAATTTTGCTGAAGCGCAGCAGGACTAAGGGACTACCTGAACCCATCTGACCAAAGAGAAAAGTTAAATTAGAGTAGAGTAGAGATTTAAATGCTTATATACATTTTTCATAATTGATATACATGCAGGGGCGACACGGTGTTGGTGATGTATGGATTAAAATCTACAAAATTAACCCATGTTTTATAGTGATAATAAAGACAGATGCTGATAAAGGAATCCAGTGCAAATGTAGAAAAACATACATACATTTTCCCTTGGCTTAGTCCCTGATTTATCAGGGGTCGCCACAGCGGAATTAGCCACCAACTGTTTACTCTGACATACGTTTTACACAGCAAAAACACGTTACATGTTTTTTTGGGGGTCACAGACATCCTATGTGTAACTTTTCTAAATAGTCGCACAAGGGTTAAAATGCTGTTGGGTGAGAAATGCGGCAGGTCTTTTTTTGTGGTTTAAAGGTTTGACGAGCTCTCCAGAATCCACGTTAATTAGGCACATCAAGGTGTCCTCCGGGACGCCGGCAGAAAAGCAGGCCACTTTAGGCTCCGTCCTGAGAGCACTTGGCACTTGTGAAGAGGCGGCAGAGATGCAAGAGCCGCCATGTTTCCCTGGAGACTTGCTTTTGTGTACACACACATTCTTCAGTCATTGTTTGGCCTAAAGATGAGGAGGATGTCCATTAGAGGAGCCCTACAGTTCCTCTCTGTCTTTCCTTGTCCTTTATTCTGCCCTTTTATGTTATCGTTTTGTTTAGGAAACGTGGAGGTTTCACTTTGGATGGTAAAAAGATGCTGTTAGATAACTGTGGTATATTCTGCTCGTGAGATCAGAGGGAAACTAACGAGCCAATTGGAAATATTTATTCATTCATTTTCTTTTCGGCTTAGTCCCTTTATTAATCAGGGGTTGCCACAGTTGAATGAACCACCAACTTATCCAGCATATGTTATTACACAGCGGATGCCCTTCCAGCTGCAACCCAGCACTGGGAAACAACAATACATACACTACGGACAGTTTAGTTTATTTAATTCACCTATAGCGCATGTCTTTGGACTGTGGGGGAAACCGGAGGACCCAATTGGAATCAGTCATTTTAAATTGAAAATTGTCCTAGACTCAGAAAATAAGGTTTGCTGTTTGTTCAAACTACTTATTTAAAATGAGCTGAAATTGCACAATTCCTGATATTTTTTAAGGGACATCTTAATTGTTTTATGTTCAATCCACTTAAATTTGTAAAAACTAATAAGTTTACTTAATTCTTTCATGTTGTCCCAACACAAATCAATTGTGTGGAACCCAGCAGTGTAATGCTTATTCAGTGTTTTACAAGTAAAAGTTTATATACAAAGTAGTCAACATGTGAAATGGATCAAAATAGTTTTTCAAAATTGTCCTAAGACAACAGTGGGTGTTCAGTAGTTTTAGGACAGCTTTGGTGAATTGTTTTGATCCACTTCAAATGTTGTGACTGCTATTTGAGGTGGATTAAAACTTTTCTTGATATATATTTTATTTTAATTTCATTCATGTATATGTGTAACTGCTGAACTAAAGAAACTAAAGTCATATATTTAATATATAAGAAGTTCATTCATTTTCATTTCGGCTTAGTCCCTTTATTATTTAAGGGTTGCCACAGCAGAATGAACCGCCAACTTATCCAGCATATGTTTTACGCAGCGGATGCCCTTCCAGCCACAACCCAACACTGGAAAACACTCATGCACTCTTGCCTTCACACACTTACACTACGGACAATTTAGCTTATTCAAATCACCTGTGGGAGGAAACCAAGGGGAAACCCACGCCAACACAGGGAGAACATGCAAACCCCATGTCAACTGGCCCAGCCGGGGCTCGAACCAGCCACCATGTCGTCTGCTATAATATAAAAGTAGCATTTCACAGTCTTAAGCCAATATTGATTCTAAAATGACTTGCAAATAAACACAACACAATCTTTTACATTACTTTCATTAAAAAGTAAATACACTGTCAGACATTTTATTGCAACTGCCCCTTTACAGTAACTTACCTGTAAATGTGTTTTACAGTAGGGCCCTACTGCACTTTCATTTTACAGTAAAATAACCTTACCGCAGCTTCTTTTTATGGTAAAATGCCCTTTATTGCATTTACATTTTACACAGTATGACCATTCTTACAGTACTTTTACTGTAATTTGTTTACATTTTACACTAGCAGTATAAACCCTTCATTTTTAGTATGTAATATTTCATAAATTCCAAACAAGTGACACTTTTTTTCATTAACTGTGTCTCATTTTTGTCTTCGACTAAAGTTGCAGTACTTGACTAATTTGATTACAGTAGAATACCGCATGTATTCCTAATATGCAGTAGTAGTAGTGAAAACTTCATTGTCCTTGACAGAAAATTTGTTATGGGCATCCCCATATTGCTGCAGACACATATAAAAGCAAACAATAAAAACAGTACAAAATACAGTAGTTACAATAATTATAATGCTAATCAAGATAAACTCTTGTTAAATAAACCCACTGAAACAGGTACAGAGGATTCAACCTACACTTTGGGACTCTATATCTCTTACCAGAGGGAAGCAGGTCATAATGTGGAAACAAAAAATGAGTTGGATCGTTCTTTCCACCTTTCCACCTGATTAAGGACACAATTCTCATATAAAACCTGAGGATTCAAATATTCATCACGCCCAACAATTTTCCACCCTGTCTTTCAGAGATGCATCAACTTCGATTTACACTGTACAGATTGCCAAACCACACTGATACCATATCTAACAATGCTTACAAGAACATATTTATAAACACCATCAAAATCTTCTAATTAACTCCAAAAAGACGTAACATTCGTAAAAAATACAATCTCTGGTGTAAATGAGAACAAACCCACTCTATGTGTGTATTCCATGTAAAAGAACTGTCAATGTAAATGCCCAAGTACTGAGTAATACGATGATGATGTACAACCGATTAATGATGGTCACCTATACACTTTTGATCAACTACCATCTCTTCTGTTGTTTTAGTATTTATTTTTAGCTTATTTTTATCACACCAATCAACGAACCGGCTAATATCTGACTGGTAGATAACACTGCTAAGTTACTGTAAAAGTTTGAAAATGACCGCAATACAGTGCATATTACAGTAGAGAGCGGTAAAGAATGTATGTGGTATTTTACTGGGCGTTTTTGCAGTGAATAACTGTAAAATAGCAGCAAAGTCTAACAGTGTAAGTAAGAGTTAGTTACTTTTATAGGAAAAGTGACTTAAGATGTTAATATATTACTTTTAAAATTAACTTTACCCAACACTGAGTTTAAGCGACTTAGTATATATATATAGGTAAGAATTACCAGTATGTTCTTCATTTAATCTGCTCTGGAAGAAAGTAAGTCAGACGAGTTTAGACTGATAAAGGGGTGAGGGAATGATGACAGAATGTTCACTGGGGGTGAATTATTCCTGTGGGTGAAACAGGAGGAGAGATTTTGCAATCTCAGGAGAAACTGGGGAGAAATGAATAAAGAAAAAAAAGGCCTGTAGATGTTTGCCGAGCGTGTTGTCCGTGGAGAGAGTCTTTGTGTTGGCCTCCACAGGTCAGCCGGTGTCAGTGTTGTTCTGTGTGCAAAAAAAAAAAAAAAGCTCCTGTGGCAGAAACATTAAACTAATTTACACCACTCATAAAAATCACACGCTCATCTCCAGGAGCCTGTCAGAGGAGTGTTTGTAATGGGACGATTACACGACTGTAACTCAGCGCTCTGTCTTTCTTTCGGCAGATGGGATGAACTGTATGAATAAGGACCACGGTTGTGCCCATATCTGCAGAGAAACTACCAAAGGCGGGGTGGCGTGTGAGTGCCGGCCAGGGTTTGAGCTGGCCGAAAATCAGCGCGACTGCAAATGTATGTATTAAAGTCAATAAATTCAACTTATGAGTATTTTTCTGTAGCCAAACATGTTGTTAAGGCAAGACACTGCAGGTGAATAGAGTCAAAACAGTTGGGCTAATAGTCACCACTATACTTACCTATTTGACTGATTACAGAATTGCAAACTTTTTTTTGCTGTTAGTTTCCTCAAATGTTATGTTTATTATGTTGATTTAAATGTATTACTGAATTATAGGAATTATTTATTTATATAGGACTCAATTTCTGCATATTTCTTGCACAAAAAGCTGAACACTGAATAATGTCAGGTTCAAAAGTCTTGTTGCAATTTTTTTGGACATAATAAAGTAAGAGGTTTTTACAGAGATGTTAATAATATTTTGTAATATAAATTATTATTATATTACTATTATTATATATTTATTATAATATATATTTATATGATTTTTTTGAAGAATAAAATATGATCAGTATATCATGTATGAACAACATTCAGTAATAACATTCATAAAACATTTTTGGATAATAAAGCCATACTCAAAAACTCAACTACTAAAATGAGTTGAAATAACACAATTCTTTTGTGTGTGTGTGTTTTTTTGGGGAAAACTTCATTATTTTATGCTTAATCCACTTACATTTCTAAAAAAATGATTGTTAACTTAAGCGATTTGTGTTGGGACAACATGAATTATGTTGAAACCTGCATTGTTTTTTATGATGAATGACATTTGCTGTTTGTTCAAACTACTTATTTAAAATGAACTGAAACAACACAATTTTTGAGGTTTTTTTGTGACAACTTAAGGCTGATTCATACTTCTGCGTCAAGCGCACGCGTATGGTCCGGCGCAGGTAGCATAGCCCTGCCGTGGCTGGAAGTTAACGAGAATTATTTCTAATATTTATTAAGTTTCCCAGTGCTATCAATTAAATTACCCAATAAATTGTATTTTATTAACGTCTACACCACCCCAACCCTAAACCCAACCATCACAGTATTGTAAAAACAGTAGTTGTATCGAGTATTATTTATGCTGTCTATTAAATTACCCAATAAATTGTATTTTACTACGCCCACCCCAACCCTTAACCCAACCGTCACAGTATTGTAACAACAGTAGTTGTATCGAGTATTATTTATGCTATCTATTAAATTACCCAATAAATTGTATTTCACTACGCACACCCTACCCCTAAACCCAGCCATCACAGCACTGTGAAAATATTAATTATTGTTATACAGTGTCATAAAAAAATGCTGCTATATTGATGTGCATATCGCACTTCCAACCTGCCACGGATCTGTTCTAGACTTTACCCTGTGGCTGACACGCACCTCTCAAAAAATGTAACTATGTGTCACAATGGCGCATAAAGGGAACACTATGATTGGTCGGCTTGGTAGTGGTGACGAGCGATGAAGCAGGTGTTTACAAGTGTGGAGTCCCGTGAAGGAGCTCTAGATGGAAACTTTTGTTTTGTGTTTATGAAGTTGTTGCACGTTCGTCGGTTCCCGCCTCTGAATAAGCGAATTTGAGCTGCTTCTACATTAAGGTAGCGTTCAGAAAACAACAAAACACCAGCGAAGAAACTCAACACAGAGGAACATAACAACCTACTGCCAGCTAGTGTTTTGGAAGTGTTATTGCAGAGCTACACAAATCAGCACGCAGAAGTATAAATGCACGACTACGCACAAGGAGTTCGCAGTGGGTCACACCGATCACTCCGCACAGAGGTATAAACCAGCCTTTAAATGTTTTATGTTCAATCCAAATTTGTAAAAAGTTATTAGTGAACTTAATTCCTTCATGTTGTTCCAACACTAATTGAATTAGCCTTATATCACCTCTCAGTGTTAATGAAGTGCTATGCAAACTTAATAATCTATATTCGGTTATTCATGACTATGACATTTATTTACCAACAAAAAATGTCTGATAATTAGTCATTTTTTAGCCTCTACCTTTTAAACAAGTGTCATTCATTTCTTTAGGTGTAAAACTCTTTATAAAAAAGGAAGACGCTTGATGTGCATTTAAAGATGGTCTTTTTATGATTAGAATAATTGTAGCTACAAATTATAAAGTCATCATGTCATGTATTGATCTCATCCGGGCTGACAGTCGTTTCAAGTGGGATTTTCCTTTCACCACAAGTGGCTTCTCAATATACATGGCAAAGAAAAACAGCTGGTGGCATCAAAGCCAAACAACAGGTTTTTAGATTGATTTTAGTCCGTCCTCTAATACCGATCTCTCCTTAAACAAACCACCTCGGCCACCGATCTGTCAAAGATGTATTAGTTATAGTGCTGTGGCTCTGGCCTGGACATCTGGAGAACTTTCATCTACGATTCGTCATTCTTCTATTTTTAAGACAAGTGGGAAAATCGTGGACCAAAGTCCTTGGAGCTTCTGTTTGTCCAAGCATTACAGGATATTTTACAACCCCAATTCTGAAAAAAACGTTTTGTTAAATGCAATCAATCATATGTGATTTGTTAATTCTCTAATTAATTGACAACAATTATTTTGACTTTGGATATTTTTAGACGGTTGTCTCACGACTTTTGGAAGAAAATAATCCGCCATGATCCAGATTTGTTTCCAAAATATGCTGCTTTTATATCCAAACATGAAACCCTCATGCATCACCATATCACCAGCTTATTGTGGATTTTTAAAACTCAATTTAGGATATTAAATAACCTTTCTCCATGTTGAAACTTCTTTCGAGTGTGTTGCAGCCATCAAAATCAAAA
Organism: Danio aesculapii; assembly: GCF_903798145.1. NCBI lineage: Eukaryota > Metazoa > Chordata > Actinopteri > Cypriniformes > Danionidae > Danio > Danio aesculapii. Next base: position 50,480,952 of record NC_079438.1, read on the forward strand.
TGCGTTTATATTAACAAAAAACATTCAAGTTGGGAAGAAAATCTACTGATTATACTATAATTGCTTTATAACTGAATTGCAAGTTCATTTTAAAGTTATTAGTAATTATTACAATTAGTGTAATATTTTGCAGCATTGTATAATGCGGTATAATACATTTAAAGTGAGCAGAAATACATACAATTACCAAATGCAAAAATACAGTAAAATTTTTATGTAGTGTAAAATGAATTACTGTAACTGTGCTGTATTTGGGCTGAACGATACTGGAAGAACGTGATATGTGATATTGTTGTTGAGTATTATGACAACGATATTTCTTATGATAAAACTTTTACCTATAAAAATGCTGTTTTTTTTAGCTATGTTTTTAAATCAGTTATTTATGATTGCCACAGCCATATCACCCTGCAGCCCAAGGCTGGTTACTCACTGAAGCTTAACAGGGCTAAGCCTGTTTAGTACCTGGATGGGAGACCACATGGAAAAGCTTGGTTGCTGTTGGAAGTGGTGTTAGAGAGGCCAGCAGGGCTACAGACTGTTTGAGTCCTAAAGCCCCAGTAAAGTGAAAGGGACACTAAACTGTCAGTGGGCGCCGTCTTTTGGATGAGACGTTAAACAGAGGTCCTGACTCTCTGTGGTCATTAAAAATCCCATGGCACTTCTCATAAAGAGTAGGGGTGTAACCCTGGTGTCCTGGCCAAATTCCCTCCATCGGCCCTTATCGATCATGGCCTCCCAATCATCCCCATCCACTGAATTGGCCCTATCACTGTCTCTCCACTTCACCAATAGCTGGTGTATGGTGAGCGCACTGGCACTGTTGTCCTGTGGCTGCCATCGCATCATCCAAGTGGATGCTGCACACTGGTGGTGGTGTGGGAAACCCACCTCATGATTGTGAAGCGCTTTGGGTGTATGGCCATACACAATAAATGCGCTATATAAATACACATTACATTTATTTAATGATATTAAAATAAACAATTAAAAGATATCTTTCAGATCTAAATCATTGTAATTCAGAAAAAAAACTGTGTCAAGATGCAAACATTTAGTCTTTAAAACACTATGAATGAGTGAAAACCTTACTAGATATTCTGACTCTTGTCATACTGTATTCATTTCGTCTCGACTTCCACCATAAGTATTTATTTCAGCTCTGGGGTTTCAGCTTTGGGTCGCTCCACCCAATAACAGAACAGCAACTACAGGGGAGGTAGGGATCAAGATAGTCAGGCACCATCTGATTGGTCAAATTTAGGTAAACAACCAAATATGCATAACATTTTATGCATAAAATAAATGCAACTTATCACACATGTCTAGGATATGTACTGTATATTGCATATACTACTCATTCATTCATTCATTCATTCATTCAAACATAATTAAAGACTCATAGTCCAAAAAAAAAAACATATTCCATAGTATATAAGAAACATATTTACAAAATACAGCAATAGCAATGTCTCAACAGCTTGGATTGATAGCATGTACTACTGACCTCTATGTCTGATAAACCCACAAAATTCTTCTTGCTGGTGATAATAATGCAATATATTGCGCTACCTTAACTATAATCTATTTTAACTGTACCTATTTGGCAACTGTGCTTCCAGTACCACACTGAAAATATACAGGAAAATCACTATCAGTGTATTTTTTTCTCAGTTAAATAAGACTTAAAGAGAAATAGCCAATCACACTCTCGATTTTCATTGCATTTTACAAAATGCCACAAATTTTGGGGGTTGTGGATGTGTAATATATACTGTCTCTTTGTTCAAATGAACAACATTAACAAAATAAATAGAATGTATCTTAACTTGAATGGCTGTACAGTATACAGTATATGTGTGCCTTAATTTTGTCCATGGCGGCCTACATGTGCTTGTAGCCCTCCTCACAGTTCTTGTGTGTTGCCAGTGACATGTAACTATGGAAATGGTGGTTGCCAACACACATGCGACGACACTGACGTGGGGCCGATTTGTGGATGCCATCAGAAATATGCCCTGCATTCAGACAGCAAGACCTGCATTGGTAAGTTACTGCCTCTCATACACAGACACACATTTCAATTGGTGTCACGTCAAATAGATGAACACCTTATGTCTATATTAGGCATCCAGGAATAAGCTTCTTCCTTACAGTTTGTAAATTAATAAACAAATGCATGCCAGTTGAAGGATCGTCCTGTTATGAGTACAAATTTAAAGGTAGTTTGACCAAAACTGAGATTTCTTTTATCATTTGCTAACCTGCATATTGTGCAAAACCCGTTTGATTTTCTGTCTCGCCTGCAGGAAAGAGATCTGATTTCTTTTTCTTAAAGTGAAGACTGTTGAGCTACAAAACGTAACAGAAAAGCAGTATAATAGCAGACACAAATGAATCTGTTGTGATTTCTGTGTGGTTCTTCTAATGCTTCATGTTTGAATGTACACAAATACATTTATGATGTGCTTTCATAATGATATGAACTGATATATTGAATATATTGCCAGCTATTTAATTTTGCAAGCACTTTTTTTTCTGATGTGCTATTAATCTATTTTTATTATGCATTTTCTTAGGGTGTAAGATTTGCTGAATATAATACTGACTATATTTTAGAAACTTTATTTTTTGCCTGTTTTACATTTAAGTTAGAGAACTGTTATTGATTGAATTATTTCTGAATTAATATATTTAATATTTATGTAATAATAATAATTATTATAAGTAGTAATAATTGTAGTTTATTATGTTTTATTTATTTGTTTATTTGTTTGCTTATAAATAAATATATGTAATATTTATGTATTAATAATAATTATTATTATTATTTGTATATTATTATTAGTAGAAGTAGTAGTAGTACTGATACTTATTAGTAGTAGTTTATTATATGTTATATTTATTTAGTTATAAACTAATGTATATTTAATATTTATTTAATAATAATAATAATAATAATAATAATAATAATAATAATAATTAGTAGTAGCAGTAGGAATGTAGTATTAGTAGTAGTTTATTGTGTTTTATTTATTTATAAATTAATATATTTAATATTTACATAATAATAATAATAATAATAATAATAATAATAATAATAATAATAATAATAATAATAATAATAATAATGATGATTATTATTATTATTCATATTAATAATAATAATAATAGTAGTAGTATAGTAGTATTTTTAGTAGTTTATTATGTTTTATTTATTTATAAATTAATATGTTTAATATTTACATAATAATAACAATAATAATAACGATTATTATTATTATAATTATTATTATTATTATTATTATTAATAATAATAATAATAGTAGTAGCATAGTAGTATTTTTAGTAGTTTATTATGTTTTATTTATTTATGAATTAATATATTTAATATTTGTGTAATATTAATAATAATAATTATTACTATTATAATTATTATTATTAATAGTAGTAGTAGTAGTAGATTATAACATGTTTATTTATATATTTATTTATAAATTAATATATTTAATATTTATGGAATTATAATAATAATAATATTAGTAATTATTATTATTAGTAGTAGTGGTTGTAGTAGTAGTATAGTAATATTAGTAGTTTATTGTTTTATTTATTTGTTTATAAATTAATATATTTAATATTTAAATAATAATAATAATTATTATTATTATAAATTTCTTATAATATTTTTTATTATTATAATTTTTGCTTAACTTGTAATTATCTGACAGATTTTTTTGTTGTTGTTACTTCTACCAATTTTTGCTTTTTTTTTTTGTTGTTTACAGACCAATTACCTTTAATATATGGAATTAAAAATTGATTACAAATGACCAAAAACTCCTCTCCAATGTCACTTGCATTTGCATACATTCAAATGTGTTATTTGACAATATCAACAAGAAAAAAACATTGAGATTGGCCTTAAGTTTCAAATTGACAAATCCCAGCCCATACACAACCCATAGTAGCATCAATTCCTTACGGTTCGGGCATGGCAGTAATCCCCAGTGCTTGCTTTAGCAGTTAGTGGCTAATTCAATGATGGAAAAGCCCATTAGTTGTGACACTCAGGGAGAGACGTGGCTAATTTGGTCATTCATCTTCTCTTCTGGCTTTCATGCTCTCATTCTCTCACACACACACGCAGCCCTGAGCGACTATTAGAGCAGAAAATGAGACTTCAGATGTGCATGAGCCAGAAAAAAAAAGAAGGGGCCGGTTGGGTGAGAGAGAGATGTGTGTACTCGTGTCGATTTGGGAAGATGTGCTTGATGATGGAAATTTCATTGCTGAACTCTCCGTGTGCAAAACACATTCATCATCCTGATAATGGTGGAAAAGCCAACCAGTCGGCCTGTGGAGTCCTGCCATGTTTGCCGAAAGGGAAAACTTTATACGCCATGCGGGTACGGCTGCATCCAGGGGCAATACTTCAGAAATGAAGAGTAAAGGCTTTTCTTTCTCAGCTCTTTTGATTTTTTTGGGGAAGACAAATGACCCACTTCAGGTAAGTTTGGTTTTATGTTTGTTTTCTTAGGATGAACCTCATGGCCTCTGTGATGTTTGACCGGCTTTTACAACTCATCGTGCCAACATGAGTTAGAGAAAGCCATGCAGTGCATCTTTTTAATGTCATTTGGCTCACATGGCTTGTCTCTTCAGTGAACTTTCTCCAAAACGACCACTGCGTCATTGGTTTCCCCCTGTTACGATAGCACAAACGCCCCCCAGGATAACATTCAGATCAGTGTGTATCATTACTCAAGGTCAACTTTCCAGACAGAAGGAGTTGGGATTAAAATGTTGTAATGTGGGATAGAGATTTTGTAGTTGGGTTTAGTTGGCTCAAATGGGCTTTTAAAGAGGTCATCGGTCATCTGAAACTCACAGGAAACACAATTGTACATCGTGTTACATGTTTTTAACCAATCGAAAGCTCAGGTTGAGATGTTTCAGGGGTGGTGATGTTGTCAGACGTGTATTTAAAGGTGCACACGGTTGAATTTATGTCTATACATGGCTGATTTTTCCATCATCAAGCTGAATTGTCCAATAACAGGAAGGTTAGCATGAGGAAATAAGTACTATTATGGTCATGCTGTCGCCTCACAAGAAGGTCACTAGTTCCAGCCTTGGCTGGGCCAGTTGGCATTTCTATGTGGAGTTTGCATGTTCTCCCCATGTTCGCATGGGTTTCCTCTGGGTGCTCCGGTTTCCCCCACAGTCCAAAGACATGCACTATACTGTAGGTGAATTGAATAAACTAAATTGGCTGTAGTGTATGTGTGTGATTGAGTATGTTTGTTTCCCAGTACTGAGTTGCAGCTGGAAGGGCATCCGCTGTGTAAAACATATGTTGGATAAGTTGGCGGTTTATTCCGCTGTGACGACCCCTGATGAATAAAGGGACTAAGCTGAAGGAAAATGAATAAATAAATGGTCATGTAATTTCAAAATGAGTTGTCCTCCTCCATGTTTTGTCTTTAAGTGTTGTTGTTTTGTTCCTCTACCATGTTAATAGTGTCAGGAAATGGTTTTGATTAAGAGAAAATGTATACCTTTAAAGGAAAAGTTCACCTCAGATTGAAACTCATGTTAAAATGATCTGTTAATAGTAGCAGAAGTTGTTTACATATATACTTGCAAAATTACTAATTTAATGGTAGACCATCAAAATAAAGTGTTAGCAGATACACCCTAATAATATGCTAATGGCGGGGTAGTTGACTTACAGTAAAGAGAACCATCAAAATAAAATGTTACCACCTGAAATTTTTTTTTAACACAATAAAAGTCAGTGGGATCCCCCGCTGTTTGAACCCCATTGACTTTTATTGTAGGGGGAAAAAATATCTTATAGTTTTCTCATGAAAGTCAGTCAATCAGGTCTGGAACAACACGGTGGTGCATGTACATTTCATACATTGATTGATTTTTGGGTGAACTCTCACTTTAAATGTTTACATTATTTAAATGACTATGGAACTGTTATACAGCTTTATTTTATTTATCTGTGTCCTGACATACCTACACACGCTTTTCTATTGGCCACAGGAGCATATAAGCACAAAAGTGTGTGTTTGTTGTACCTGCTGATTGCCGTACACTGGATTGGTCTCTCTCTGGCAGCTTAGAGCCCGGAGCCAAACTCACTCCTGTCAAACTCAATCAACTCTTCCTTTCCAGCCTCCACACGGAGCGACAGCAAACGGCTGCGGGGACCAGAAGAGGAGTGTAGAGACTGCTCCCACCCATCCCTGTCTCCCTCCTTCTTTCTTTCTCCTCCTCCTCAACCTCTCTCTCTGTCTCTCTGGACCCTCACTGTAGTCTGTGTGTGTGTTTAGCTGTGCTGTGTGGGTCTGGTCTTTCCCTGTGTTTAGCGCTCCTTTAGGATCCCCCTTGTGTGGCGTGTCTCATGGGCTCCCTGCTCTTCCTTCTGCCTCTCTGGTGAAAGTTACTGATTGCCTGTCTTGTCTGCAATTCAAATGGTGATTCTGACTGAAATCAAGCAGATCTACTAACGAATGCAAGGGTATAAACGGGTTAAACGCACCTCTCAATTGCAGCCTGATCAACGGTAGCGCCCCCACCAATCAGAAAACAACATCCCCTTTGACCAGCCAATCTGTACACCAGTCCCGCCCCCCTTGCCTGACCTCTCCGAAATCAGCCAGCCAATGGCATCTCCTCGTCCTTGACCCCCCACAACAAGCATGAACCAACCCCGTCTGCAACCCTGAATAAAAAGAGTCACTAAACAATGCAAAACTGGCCTCCACTCCACTCTCATCTCTTTTTTTCTCTTCCATTTAGAGTCCCTCTCTCCTCCTCATGCCAGTTGCATGTTTTCCTTCCCCCTGCACTCTTGCTTTCTTTTACTCTTATTGGCTCCTGTCCTCTCACACTAACGCACGAGCTGTCATCCGCATGCATGGTATTATCCGTGTGAAATTTCCTTCTGTTCAGTTGTTTTCCTTTCTTTATTGGTTTAAAACTTTAATAGTAACCCCAGTGCTTTTTTTATGGTTACTGTAGTGTTCACATTAGAGGTAGTGGATTATTGAAATCTTTGTCCTTTGCTTATTTATTTAATTTCTCTGTGACATTTGCACTCGCTCCCAATCTCTGATTGGTGGAGTCCTCTAAAGGGGCCAGTCAGAGCCAAGTGTGTATACACAAATCATAAACACAAATAGTACAGACAGATTGCTATAAACAAGCACACTCGATGTTGTTCTAGCGTCCTCCAGTCTACATTTGAAGACAGGAGGGCAAACAGTGCCTGATCTTAAAGGAAGGGTTCACCTACTGTACACTGTCAGAAATAAAGGTATACAAGCTGTTACTGGGGTGGTACCTTTTGAAAATGTACTTGAAGGGTGCATATTGGTACCTCAAAAGTATATATTAGTACCTTAAAATTTTCAGAGGAACACTTTTGTACTTTTTGGAAACTAATATGTACCTTTGATGTATTAATATTGACCTTTTAGGTACAAATTTGTACCTTTTCAAAAGGTACCACCCCAGTGACAGCTTGTGTATCTTTATTTCTGAGAGTGTATGAATAAAAACCTGTAAATCAGCCCTATGTCATTCAATACTTGCATTGTGTCAAGCTGCCCAAATGACAGAAAAGCACCATAAAATTAATCAATATCAACCTTGAAATGAAATGACTGTCAAAATAGAGACTTAAAATCTCTGTAAAACCCAAAAAGCTAAGGTAACTCAAACTATTTGAGAAAACCGATTGCAACAAACCGTTAAGGTTCAAAACCTATTCTTAATGAGTGCTGTGAACTTAATCCAATTGAGTAAACAAAGCAATTTGAGCACAGTAAAACCCAATAAATGAAAAGAACTCAAACCAACTGTAAAACCCAATAAGTTAAGGCAACTCAAACCGATTGAGGAAACTAATTGCAACAAATCATTTGAGTTAAAAAACTAATCTATGAGTACTTACTCTATTTATTCTATGTGAACTTACTCTATTTAAGTTGAGGTAATGAGGTATTTAATAGTTCAAAACTCTTCAAATGAGTAGAATTAACTTTCAGTAAATTTTGAGTTAACTACACTCATTTCATTTGATAAAGTTGGTTTTACAGTGGATACAAATTATTGACCATGTGCACTGAAATATGGCACATCAGTGCATGTTGGTCATATCAAAACTAAAGGGATGCTACTTGATGTGTTATATTTAGTTTTATGCAGAATAAAATAAATCTTTAGATATATAGATTTGCAGAAAATAATGGCACGGCATATTCTTTATAAAGTTATACTGTACGTCTTCAGAATACAGTGCATTTTTGTCACAGTTGGAGCTTGACAGCTTCTGTTCCTTTTCAGAAAAGCCTGAACTTTAAGGAAAATTAATGGGTTTGGAATGACATGCGGTTGAAAGATGACAGAACTGTTATGTATAGTCGAACTGTTCCTTTAAGAGAGCCATCCACATCCTGATTGGCCCTTCTTGCCTGCGCCCATTGAGGATTGGCTCCCTACAGCCCAGAACCCCACCCCCTTCCACCTTAACACCAGTCCCTAATATTTGCATGCCTAGAAATCATCAACCGTCCTCACAACACACTCCTGACCAACTCCCAACACTCAGAACGTGGTTTTCTGCATTGACTCATTCAAAGCCAGTTGTAAAGTGTTCCATAGACAAACAGGCAACCAGCGCTGCCCCAGACTCTGTCATTCATCCACCTCTCAGCATGTCCCACCTTCCTCTCATGGATCCCACCATGAGACCTCATTGTCATCTTTTCAGCTCTTTCTCTGTGTCTTTTTTGTGTCCTGTTTTGTCATCATCACATGACCATGTGGTTTGTCTATATACTTGTATCCATCCTTGCCTTTCCTCTCTCTATCTCTCTGTCTCTCCTCCACTGCTCTTTTACTGAGGTAAACAAGTGGCCGTTTGATATGGAAGACGAACTACAACGGGAAACAGCGTCTTAGCCCCTATCACTTTTTGTTAAGCTCCTCCCACACCCCCCCTCATGTTCGTTTCCCTACTATTTCGGGACATCTTGATTTTCTTTTTATTTATCTATTTGTTCATGTGATTAACACTCTAACAGGGTTTATTTGCGCTTCTTCATGGCTTTACGCCTCTTGGCTTTGGTTTGGGCTCAAACGCCAAGGTGGTCAGGCAGCCCGCGCCTGGCGTCCACGTGTCGCCAGAGGCGGGTCGGCCTGTAGCGGGGCTGTCTGTGCGGGGCGATGGACATTGGGCTTCTCATTAACCTACTCCTCCCTGTTTGTCCCCTGTCACTTGTGTTTTAGAGAAAGATGAGGCTGCAATTGAGAGCTCTGAATTCAATACCACGTCAGTAGCTGATGTGGACAAGCGGGTGAAACGTCGTCTACTTATGGGTAACTCTTTTCTTCCTCTTTCTATGTGTTGCTATGGCGCTTGTGCTTCTACCCCCTTCGTTTCGTTCTGTCCTTTAGTTTGTTTGAGTTGCTTTCCTTGCCTTTGGCCTTCCCCCATATTCTGAATTAAAGATATCTCCCTTCAAAACATGACAAGGTTCCTTTATGCACTCTCCTCAAACTGTCTTCAAATCCACCGCCGTTTTTGTTGTTGACAAAAAACTAACCACTGATCGCTTCTATTTACTCCCATTTCCAAAGAAGGCAACCAAAATGACACTGGATTGCTCTACACTGGATAGCAAACCAATTCTCTCTTTTCCAGTTGAGCGTTTCACTGTATGACTTTGCAATCGGATACTATTTAGGCAGTGATTAGTTGAACTGGAGGAACATTTGTGGGCTGAACAAATAATGGCGAGTTCATTTTTTATGGAAGGAGAATGACACGAGGGTCGGTCCAGACCGTTCCACATCATAGGATGCTGTGGGTTGTGGTGAACCGCAGCGGAAGACGCCTGACATCATTTTTTTACGCTCTATTAATAGTATGTGTTCTTAAAAATTAAACACTGGCGTTTATCATCTGCCCACAGTTACCCTCTGTCATATGTGCTCCATAAACTAAACCCTTTCTATTCTCCGTGTGTTTTCAAGTCAACATAAAACACCAAACCTGCTTTACTTTTGTAATCTAATTAAAGAAGATTCAGTAGGGAAAAAAAATGTAGGGTTTGATTTTATGATTATAATTGGCTGTCAATTGAAAACGTGTTCACACTTTATTTTGATGGTCCGTTTGTTGAATTTAAGTTGCATTGCATCTACATGCTGACTAATTCTCAATAGATTATAAGACTGTTAGATTGGGGTAAGTGTAAGTTGACATGTACTTGCAAAGTTTCTTATAGTTGGTTAAATGTCTATTGAAGGAGCAGTATCAATAGATATTAAGCAGACAGTCTACTAATACTCAAATGGACCATCAAAATAAAGCGTTACAGAAAACGTCTTTGCCTGTATAATGTATATTCTTGACTAAGAAGAAAGCCTAGTTATTCTATCAGGTGTTTTATTTCCCTTATGATAATAGTGTGCATTGATCAATCGGTCACATTAAGACTAGGAACTCGTAATATGAAAGTAAATAGGGTCAATTTTAATTTCATGTTGACTTTAATGTGTCTATAATAGAGGAATGATTATTTCAGGGTGCAGAACTGTTTTAGTTTCCAGTCCATCTGCTACTCTCTCCTAAGAGACAGAAGATAATTCACACAGACTCGAACCTTGAAATATATCAGCCATTTAGCCATTTGTCCTTGAATTCATGAACCAAGGCCAAGATGTTGTCAGGCAGACAACAGATCTGCCTTTGTATGGCAGAGAAACTGTTTGTAAAGTATTTGGGAGGACAGACTAGACACCTTTTTTGACCTATGAGGTAGCGGACTAAATGGAAATAATAACATTTTTTGGTTGTGGCTAAAGATTAAAAGTTTATATTGATGATATGTGTGGGAAATGATTAATATAACATAAAAATAAGTTATGTTTGGTCTAAAATGTTAAGCCAGCTTCATTTAAAACGTGCCAATTTGACTTTAATTCTCAATGAGTTAAAATGAGTCTTTCCAAATTATGTTCAGTCCAGTTTTCCGTTCACACATCTCTCACTGCCGATTGCTTTTGAAACTTTTAGGTCTACCCAGGAACTCGACGATGCAGATATTTCTGACTTTCACCCTTCATTATCTTTCTCTGATCATCTCTGAAATCGTGTCATTGGTTTATGGTATTATTTTCTCCTCCTTTTAGTCGCTGCATCGAAGAAAGACCAAAGGACCCTTTGTTTCTTTTCAGTTTGAGTTTTCTCTCCCCCTTAAACTGAATTAAATTATTTTGCTGTATTTTTAAACTGTATATAATCTACATGTATTTTAAAATATAAATATGTATTATATGTATGTATATATATATATATATATATATATATATATATATATATATATATATATATATATATATATATATATATATATATATATATATATATATATGTATATATATATATATATATACACGTGTGCATGTATGCATATGCATATAAACATATTTGGAATTAATTTACTTAAACATCACTTCTAAGGATTTATATAAAAGATATAAAAGATATTGTAGGTAGCTATGTAGAGGTAGATAGATAGATAGATAGATAGATAGATAGATAGATAGATAGATAGATAGATAGATAGATAGATAGATAGATAGATAGATAGATAGATAGATAGATAGATAGATAGATAGATAGATAGATAGATAGATAGATAGATAGATAGATAGATAGATAGATAGAAACCATGAACAGTTTGGAGTGGTCTCATGTGATGTCATCCCCATCTTATACTCACTGATCTCATTATTTCATCCACCTCAGATCATATTCCAGGTTTTATAACACGCAAATGGGCCCGTTATGACAGATTCACAGGAGTAGCTTGGCTTTGCATGTCAGTGTCTGTGCAAGTGTGTGTGTGCTCCATCGCACAGGAGCCACAGGAGAATGCTAGATTTGACACTCGGCGTTCCCGCTTCATCCTGCCCTCCTGTCACAGCTGGGGCCAACAGCACCAGGATGTGACCGATCCAGACAAATTAAACTGTACAGTCGGTGTCAGAAAGAATGCTGCCATTGTGCCCAGGCATGATGCGAAACCCAGGGACTGGAGAGGAGGAGAAGAAGAGAAACCAAGACACTGGGGTGTTTTTAAAATGCGGTCACTTTTCAGTAGGAGGGCATTGAAGGGATTTGATCTAAATAAACTGCCTTGTGGAAAAGGGTTGATTTCTGATGCATTGATTCAAATAAAACGTGCAGCTGGGATTTACCACCTTGTATAATAATTAATAATAATTCCTTAAATTTATATAGTGCTTTTTTGGACACTCAAAGTGCTTTACACATTGGGGGGAATCTCCTCATCCACCACCAGTGTGCAGCATCCACCTAGATGACGCGACAGCAGCCATATTGCGCCAGACCGCACACCAGCTGATTGGTGGAGAGGAGACAGAGTGATGAAGCCAATTATGATATGGGGATGGTTAGGAGGCCATGATGGACAGAGGCCAGTGAGCAAATTTGACCAGGATGCCGGGGATAAACCCCTTCTCTTAACGACTTTTAACGACCACAGAGAGTCAGAACCTCGGTTTAATGTCTCATACAAGTGAGTCCCCTTCACTATACTGGGGCGTTAGGACCCACACAGACTGCAGGTTGAGCGCCCCCAATTGGCCTCACTAACAACACTTATGGAAGCAACCTAGCTATCCCATGTGGTCTCCCATCAAGGTACTGACCGGGCGCAGCTCTGCTTAGCTTCAGTGGGCGACTATGTGAGAGTTACAGAGAGCTAGCTGCCGGTGAAAGTTGTTGTAGGCTCCCAATGTGTGGAAGGCCTACAGTATACCAGGGGTCACCTATCTCGGTCCTGGAGGGCCAGCGGCCTACATATTTTAGTTCCAACCCCAATTAAACACACCTGAACCATTTCTAGGTATACTAGAAACTTCCAGGCAGGTGTGTTGAAGCAAGTTGGAGGCCGCTGTCCCTAAACTATGCAGGACACCCCTTGCCTATACAGTTTCCTCCACCCCGCAAAGAAGAGATGCTTTTCTACAGTTAGAATCACTCTGGGCTTCTAGTTTAATCTGGCCATATGCCAACAGGAGCTGAAGAGCATGAACACGATGAGGGAATCTATATCTTTTGTTACGGAGAGCTCTATATAAACAAATCAGTCAATCAATCAATCAATCAATCAATCAATCAATCAATCAATCAATCAATCAGTTAGAATTGACCACGCTCCTTTTTGAGAACTTCAGTGGAATCATTCGCAGCTTAATCAAACACTGTTTGTGTGCACGCAAGTCCCATGTACGTGTCCCTGGGCAAAATACAGTCCAGCTGTTCTTGGAGCAGAGTAATAGCCCATAGCATTAGACTCTAATAACAGGGTCTTTGACATGCTTAATAAATCATTAACAGAAAGCGGCTTCATTCACTCCCCATCCCACAGAAGAAAAAAAAAAGTCCTGTTGAGGATGGATATCTACGCTGTTAGTCTTTTGTGTCTTTGTATGTGTCCTGGACTGTGTGGTCAACAAGAGCAGTTCCCAACACTGTTCCCAAATTGACTAATAGTTAATCTTACGCAATGTGCTAACACCTGTATTTAATCTGGTTCAGTAAAGCATATCTTATGTTTCATATATGGATGTGGAGAGAGAGCCTGGACCAGTAAGATCTTGGAGTAGGCGGGGCTACTGTCAAACTTTAAATTGTGGCTTTTTTTGCATAAAACAAGCAATATCTTTCAAGCACGGATGCAACGAATGTGTGATGACATCACATGTAACACTGAAAAATAAAGGTAACAACAGCTGTTGCTAGGGTGGCACCTTTTCAAAAGGTGCACTTTTGTACTTTACAGCTGCACATTACCTTTAAGATTAACTTTTGTACCTTTAAGATGAACTTTTGTATCATTAAGATACTATGAGTTGCACATTTGTACTTTGTGAAGTTTATTTATAAACTAATTTCGAGAGGATCACATGCTTATGATTGCTTGCAGCTGGTCCTGCACTATCCAATTTTCGATTCACCAATCAGATGATTCCTAAGCCACTATAAATACCCTCAGTTCCATATAACAGCCATCTTCGTTTTGAAGAATTCCCCCTTCCACCCCTACTCCTCCTGATTTGCTAGATGGGTGGCTCAGTGGTTAGCACGTTCAGAGTTTACACGTTCTCCCCGTGTTCACGTGTGTTTCCCCCGAATTCCATCCAAAAACATGCAACTTAAGTTAATTGACTAATCCAAATCGCCACCATAGAAATGCTCCTAAGTAGTTATCCCTTAAGAGCAATCACTATCTGTTCATTAGCAACTATAGCAGGGGAGTTCTCAGGATCTACCTGAGCTCAAACTCCCTTCTCGCATTGCAAACGGGATGGAGCCCCGGTCTCGAGGATTTTATGAGCTCAGGGCTCTCTTCCGGGACAGCATGCCAAACAAGCTTTATATTCAATCATCAGCTTAGAGTGAACTCTTGAATTAGGTATTAATATGTACCTTTAAGGACCTGTTTGGCACAAAAAAGTCCCTTTTGACCCCAGTGACAGAATTTGTACCTTTATTTCTGAGAGTGAAGGGTAACTCTCATCTGAGTGTTTAAAAGCTAAAACCAAAGGGCTTATTTATTTAACCGCCAAACCTGTTAGAGTTTCTTTCTTCTGTTGAACATAAAAGATGTTTTGAAGGATGTTAGAAACCAGTATCCATCATATTTGTTTCCTGGATACTAATGTTTACCTGTTTCCAACATTCTTTAAAAGTATCTTCATTTGTGTTCAACAGGAAACAGAAACTTGTAAAGGTTTGTATCTATTTGAGGGAGAGTAAACTTTATTCATTTCTGAGTGAACTAACAAAACATGTTGATATTGATGTCTCCACAGCACTCTGTTTTGGCTTTTCTCCACAGTCTTTCATGAGACGAGACTATCCAGCTCGCCCTCTGCTTTTTACCTTTAGAAACACTGTCCATTTTCTGATATCCTTTCTATTAACCTTATCCTCAGGTTAAAAAAAAGCAGTTCTTGACTTTTTCACCTTTGTGTGAATCAGTGGGCCTCGTCCTGATTTTGCAGAGTTAGACGTGTTACTGGGTCAGCATACTTCTTGTTGATCCTGCAACATTATTCCTGTTCAAAAATGTAATCCAAACCTAATCCATACCCATAACCCTAACAATAAATTATTGCTTAAATAGAATAATAGGTTAAAGGGATAGTTTACCCCAAAATGAACATTTACTCATTACTTACTCCCCCTCAAGTGGTTCCAAACCTTTTAAGTTTCTTTATTCTGTTGAAGACAAAAGAAGATATTTTGAAGAAAGCTGAAAACCTGTAACCATTGACTTCCATAGTAGGGAAGCTGATATTCTTGCATCCACAGCACTCTGTTTTGACTTTTCTCCACAGTCTTTCATGAGATGAGACTAACCGGCTCACCCTCTGCTTTTCACCTTCAGAAACACTGTTCATATTCTGATTTACTATCTAACTTTTTCCTCAGGTAAAAAAAGCAGTTCTTGTCTTTTTTGCCTTCTTTCTCCCATGATTTGATTGCCAGAGAAGCCATTTTTGGCTTTAGGAATGAAATATGGTGTTATCAAAATTCTTAATCCAGCTTTTTTTTATGCTATGTTTGTGTTTTGTGTCTGTCATGAACCTTGTCATCTTCTAAGTTCAAGTTCTGTATTAGTTTTGTGATTCCTGCACCCGTTGGGATTCATTATTTACATGCACCTTTCTCCAAATAGTTGCAATCAAGCCCAAACAAACTGCACATCTTCACTGTAGTTCTTAGTTAACCGTGTCAAGTAACTTTTAAAAATCTGATTTTCTAATTATGTTTATGCTCCCTTACTTCCTCTGTCTGTCCATCCTTTCTGTTTGTTTACCCAGAGACCTGTGCGGTGAACAACGGTGGCTGCGATCGCACTTGTAAGGACACGGCGACTGGTGTCCGCTGCAGTTGTCCCGTAGGCTTCACCCTTCAACCCGATGGCAAAACGTGCAAAGGTCAGTGTGTGTGCTGTGGATGCATGCTGTTTGTGAGACTTGTGTTTAAAGTTGCAAGGAGCATATCCTGATTTCCTGATTGTCAGGGAGCAATTTGAGATTTCCTGTATTTAGATTGCGAGCCTAGGAATAAATTGGAGTTATTAGATGAATTCTTCAGCTCGAAATGGTCAGGTATATGGGCGGATGCGTGAGGGCGTGTGATCCTAAGCCAAGACCAACTGGCTTTACATCCGTTTGTCCTGTCGTGTGGAATGACTTGATGATGGTCATGTTGTTGTTGTTGTTGCTTTGGCTGCGAAGCATTTCTCCTTCCGAAATTCCAGCTTTGACGTCAATGAGCAGGGCTTTCAAAGTTAAACTGCTGCAGAGGGATCTTGGCACGGGATGATGGTGAGTTCTCTCTAAACAAACACACTCGAGAACTCACTGACCACACCACGGTCCACGCTTTGAGATTCATCTCTTCCTGTTCTCCCTAAATCCAATGGTGGATGAATGTGTGAATCAATGAAGCTCGTCCCTAGTTAGATGTGCTACTGGGTGTTCCTGGAACATCATTTATGTTCGAAAATGTAATCCAAAGCTAATCCCTACCCCTAAACCAGAGGTGCCCGAACTTTTTCCTATAAAGGGCCAAAAAACAAACTTGATTGAGGGCTAAAGACCGAAGTTAAAGATATTACTAATTAAGGTATTACTTTAAATTTACCATGGGTAGTTTCCTAATTTATTTGCTAATATTTAAAAATATTAGTTAATGATGCAGTATCATTTTTAACATTTCATAATGAACTTATTATAGTATAAACATGAACAGTCCTATTTATAACACAATGAAGTTCAATGCTCAATACACAATAGTTGAGCTGCTCCTGCCTTTGCCTTGATTTGTTCACCGATGTCTTGTGCATCTGTCAAGTGACAGTATTTACATTTACTGATTCATTTACAACATTTAATTTTAGTTGCCTTTTTTGTAGCTCGTCAAATAAACGAAGAAACAAAAGGTTACATTCAATTTGAGATGACGTCTGTCAAAGGCATTCGCCATCATTTTCCCTCTCTTTTCAGATGGCATGCCGGGCTAAACCAAAGGTTACCATGGGCCAACTTTGGCCAGCAGGCCCTACTTTGGGCACCTCTGCCTTAAACCTAATCTTGACTGTAAATTATTGCTAACATCTGATAGTAGATTAAAGAGATAGTTTACCCCAAAATGAACATTTACTCACTATTTACACCCCCTCAAGTGGTTCCAAACCTTTTAAAGTTTCTTTATTCTGTTGAAGACAAAAGTAAACGTAATCATTGACTTCCGTATTGCACTCTCAGAAATAAAGGTACAGGAGCTGTCACTGGCACAGTACCTTTTCAAAATATACATATTTGCACCCAAAGAATCCACATTGGTTCCTCAAAGGGGCATATTAGTACCCAAATGTACCTAAAAACTACCTTTGAGTTACCATTATGAACCCTTCAGGTACAAATTTGTACCTTTTAAAAAGGTACTGCCCCAGTGACAGCTCCTGTACATTTATTTCTTACAGTGTAGGAAAAACAAATACTATGGAAGTCCATGGTTACAGGTTTTCAGCATTCTTCTGAATATCTTCTTTTGTCTTCAACACAATAAAGAAACTCGTAACTAGTGAAGGGTGAGTAAACGACAAGAGAACTTTCAGTTTTTAGTGAACAGTGTAAAAAGGGAATCAATTTGTGTTGGGATAACATGAATAAATTAAGTTATCAGTTATTGTTTTTTGAAAATTTAAGTGGATTGAACATGAAACAATCAAGTTGTCCCCAAAAAACTCAAAAAATGTGCTGTTTTAGCTCATTTTAAATAAATAGTTTGAACAAAGAACAAACGTCATATTTTAGAGTGAACTATATCTTTAATAATATTGATGTAGAAGCACATATCCCTGAATGCAAGCCTAATCTTATCATAAACTATACACCTATCCCTTAAATCAGATTGGTTGATTGGAATACTGTTCCATGATCAACATAGATGTTCATCCAGAAGCATGTTGCACTTGGTAAAATCAGGTTTGACATGAATGGGCACCTGTGGATTACTTTAGTAAAATGGCTCATAAAATTGCCAGCTTTTTTCCTATTCGGTTGGCTGGGCAATGAGGTGTGGTCATGTGACTTTTTGAAGAATAAGAGAATGTGGCACGTATGTGTGTAGGACAGCCCCGTCTGTGCCCGTGCAGCGAGACGCCTCCGCAAACCAACCGCTGTTTGATTAGTGAGGCTGTCATACAAAACCACACACACATATAAACACACACGCAGAGCGCCATCCTGAGGTTACAAGACCTTTAAAGACCTCTCCTCTCTGTTGCGTTTGACGTACTTCTTGTAGAAACAGGAAGGTTGGGCGGACATGTTGAAGTGTTTGGTTATTTTTCTTTTAATTAACCAAAAGGATTTAGTTTGCATCACAAGCAATAAGTTCGTTGGTGAAAGCGTGTATTTGAATAGGACGACTAGAGGATGATTAAAGATGAGTCAATGATACTATACAGTATAAGTTGTTGTTCAAAATGCTGCAAGAGCTTCTACCATACTCATCCTTAATCAGCCTATCAGGATTGCAATGTTTTTTAAGCCAGTTTGAAATGGTGTCCTATCCTGGACAAGCTGCTTTTTTAGCTGGTTTAGTTGGTATGACCAGCTGATAACTGGACCCTTTTAAAGGGATAGTTCACCTAAAAATGAAAATTCTGTCATCATTTACTCACCACTTGTTCAAAAGCTATTAGAGTTTCTTTCTTCTGTTGAATACAAAAGATACTTTGAAAAATGCTGGTAGTTGGGACTCATTTTCTTCCTATTTGACTTTCTTTATTCTGTTGAACACAAAATACAATGTTTTAAAGAATGCTGGAAACCTGCAACCACTGACTTCAATAGTATTTGTTTTTCCTACTATCAAAGTCAATGCAAATTTCTAACATTCTTCAAAACGTCTTCTTTTCTGTTTAACAGAACCAAAAAAAAACTTAAACAGGTTTTAAATGTTCACACTGAACTGATGATTGATAATAAAGCATGTTTGGCATGCTGTCCCGGGAGAGAGCCCTGAGCTCAGAATATCCTCGAGCCCGAGGCTGCCTCCTGTTTGAATAGCGAGAGGGGAGTTTGAGCTCAGGTAAGCCTTAACAACTCCCCTGCTTGTGAACGTGCTGAGATATAGCTGGCTAAGAGTTTGTCTTAATATGCTACTTTGGAGTAGTCAATTCACTTATAGTGTATGTCTTTGGAGGGTGGGAGGAAACCGGGGAACCCAGGGAAAACCCACGCAAGCATGGGCTGAACATGCAAACTCCGTACAGAAACGCTGACCGTTGCGGTGAGGGGTCAAACCAGTGACGTTCTTGCTGTGAGTACTAACCACTGGACTGCTATGCTGTCCTATCAGGAAAAGGGGAGGAGATTGGGTGGAAGAGGGAATTCTTCAAGACGAAGATGACTGAATTGGAAAACTCTGGTTATTTATAATGAGTCAGTATTCATCTGATTGGCACAATATGCGGAGCCGATGCAGAACCAGCCGAGCTCAATCATAAGCATGTGATCCTCTCGAAATTAGTGTATAAATAAACCGCACATAGATCAAGTTGACGCCGAGAAAATGTTGACAGAATATTTGAGCAAACTATCAGTTTAAATCCATTAAAGTCCAGAAAAAAGATAGATTATTATTAATGTTGCCATTGTGCTATAATTTGTAAATGTATACGATGTAATTACGTAGACAAATACTGTAATAACACATATTGTAAATCAACATATCACTTATCCCTCCAGTTCCAACCAGGCTGAACCGCTTTAGTGTAAATCTGATTTAAGATGGATGTTCCAACCTAGACAAACTAGTTTTCAGATGGTTTGGCTAAAGTTTATAACTGGTTAACTACTTTAAAACAAGCCATCAAACCAGGAGACCACCTAATACCAGCAAACGTGTGTAAAAATGTGTAATCTTCTTGAAGCATGCAAGCATATTGATGGTTTTAAAGCTAATCGACATCAGCTAATTGATCATTTGATGAATTCTTCACAGCTATATCATCTGTGAGGCATTGTCCATTGCATTGGTGATCCAGGCATTGTCACGGTATTCATGAGGGGTGTATTATGATAGCGTGAGGTGTTTTGTGTAAGTGTAAGATGGATGTTGGTCTGGTTTTGGCTGTGACCCGCCCTAATAATTAGGCCCGCCTGAGGATCTGCCTTCATAAATCCAGTACAAGGGCCTTAGATCTGTGTACTGACACACCATTTATCACACACACACACTCATGCACTCGCACACATACTTTTGGGTCAATTATCACAGGTGTGCTGTGCCAGTGACCGCTTATTACTGCCTGTTAGTGAACTCTGTAAAAATAGCATGTAATCAAGCTCTTTGGTAAATAAGAGCAAGGGTGCAAAAACAATGCTGAGCATCCAGATAAAGGATGTTACATTAGACTCTAGCTGTGAACGTTAGATCTGACACGCTAGACGCCTCCGTTTCATTAGGTAGCAAGTGTATGTAAGCTGTGTTTATATGGCGCATCCTTTGACCATTTATATAAACGTATGATGATCTGATGCCTCTGACTTAAATGGGATTGGCTTGAGTAAGGACACGCCCCTATTGTGTTAGCAGTGACCATTAGCAGTTATACAGAGCCCACTTAAGACACGCTTTAAAATAGTTTAGATATTTAAAATATGAATTACTACTTTTTTAAAGTAATAAGGACATGGATGTTATTTTATATTAATTTTATTATACAAATCTAAAATAATAAAAAAAACTGTATAAAATATGATGTTTTGTAAAATGAATTAACTTGTTAATTTAAAATGCACATTAATTTACATTAATGTTACTATATTAATATTAAATGATATCTTTTATATTGATAAACAGTTTTTTTATTTTATATTATTTTCATATTTACTATTATAACTATTGACTGTTGTAGCTATATTAATAATAAATAATAATATTTTATATTGACAAACATATTTATTAATTTATATATTCCTATTATATTTTTAGATATATTTTTTCATATATTATATTATATTATATTATATTATATTATATTATATTATATTATATTATATTATATTATATTATATTATATTATATTATATTATGTTATATTATATTCATTGATCTTTTAAAATGTAAATGTTTAATATTGATAAAAACATCAAAAATATATTGTTTTGTAAATTAATAAAAATACATATTTATTAATATTAATGTAACTATATTAATATTAAATAATATTTTATTTTGATAAACATATTTATTAATTTCCATTTTCATATTATATTATTTTATACTTTTATATATATTATATTATATTATATTATATTATATTATAATTAATTATTATAATTATATTCCTTTTAATATATAAATACAAAATGATCTTTAAAAATATAAATGTGAAATATATATAAAACATGCATAAATATCTTGTTTTGTAAAATTAATAAAAATACACATACATTAATATGAATGTAACCATTTTATTATTAAATAATATTATTTTATATTGACACACATATTTAATTATTTATTTATATATAATAATATATAGATATATTTAGATAATATATAAAAATAAAATTATCTAAAAAAATGTAAATGTTAAATATCGATAAAAACATTAAAAAATATTGTTTTGTAAACTTATAAAGACGCATATTAATTTATATTAATGTATTGATTTTTTATTTTTCATATTATATTATTTTCATATTATATTTATTTCCATATATTATATTATATTATATTATATTATATTATATTATATTATATTATATTATATTATATTATATTATATTATATTATATTATATTATATTATTATGTAGTTTTCATTTATCTTTTTGTTTAACATTTTTATTTAACATTAACACGGCTTAGCTTTGATTTTTTTAATATCCCATGTTATTATTTTCACACTATAATTAAAATACTGAACAAATGACTAAACATTCCACATTTAACAGTCTATTTATCTTATGTTAAGTGGGTTATACAGTCTATACAGGCAGGGCCAGATGAAAGCACAATAATGAGAGGCGTTCGGCTCTCATATGTAATCTGAATGTAAATGTTACACAGAACAGAGAAGACACAAGTGCCATTTACGTAATAACTCAGGCGACTCTGCTCTTATACCAACGTTAACCACAGACTAAACAAAAAAAGAGCATCACACAGAGATCATGCTGCTATAATTAGTACGTGCGGGCGTGTGTTAAAGTCTACAAGTGACCTTTGCTTATTTTTCCACTGTCATCTTTACTTTATTTCAATTATAATGCATGTTTTAAAAGGCCTTTTTTAAATGCAGCTTTTTTTCTCCTACACTGAGCCATAAATCTCAGTTTTAGCAGGATTTACATACACCAAAATTTTTATAACTGTATTCTGAAGTTTCTTTAGAGAAGGATTTGTTTATATTTTAGCTGATTTATTATTATAATCAATAATGATACTATATATACTTTTATTCTCCACATTAAAATGATAAATTAAATGTTATTTTTGGTCATTAATTATTTGCTAAATTATGGCATGATGAGATTCCCAAAGTCTTTTCTGTAAAATAAAATAAAATAAAATAAAATAAAATAAAATAAAATAAAATAAAATAAAATAAAATAAAATAAAATAAAATAAAATAAAATAAAATAAAATAAAATAAAATAATTAAATGAAAATATATATATAAAAAAATAAATAAAACAAAATAAAAAATAAACCTAAAATAAAATTTAAATAAAAAAATTTATAAAAATAAAATTAAATTATAAAATTAAAGTAATAAAATAAAATAAAATATAGTAAAATAAAATAAAAAAATAAATAAAAATAAAATAAATAAATTACAAATTAAATAAATAAATAAATAAATAAATAATAAAACAAAAAATAAACATAAAGTAAAATAAAATAAAATAGAGTAAAAAATAAAATAAAATAAAAATGAAATTAAAATAAAATTATAAAATAAAATTTATAAAATAAAAAATATAAAAATAAAACAGAATAAAAATGAAATATATATATATATATATATATATATATATATATATATATATATATATATATATATATATATATATATATATCAAAATAAAAAAAAAATAATGAAATAAAAAAAAAATAACATAATAAAATAAAAAATAAAAATAATAAATTAAAAAAATGTAAAAAAAAGTTTATTAAATCAAATCGGTGGTCCATTCTACAGTTCTTTGTATCCTGACTTCATCCAATGTTCATAATAATGTGCACTAAATGCATGCAAATTTGCCCATAATTAATCCTCATTTGCATTAAAACAAATCATTTGAGGTGTAATACAATAAAAAATTGCAGTTCAAAGTGTAACCAATCAGCTGTGAAAATATGGTGACAACTATTAGTTAATTTTTAAAACATTTTAATTCTAATAACACTATTATAGTAACAACATGTGTGTACTAAAATATCTAGAAATGTCTTATTTTTCCGTCAACATTGCATTATTTTTCTCTCAGTGGTCTTGTAGGGATCTGTCTCTTCTTGCCTCTCTAACATAATCATTTCAATATAAACTATTTAGGGCATGTTTAAATGGCTGAATTTGATAAAAGGCCCTTCATGGGCGATGACAGACAGCAGAGCCTGACGCTGACAGACGCTAGATAGTGAGCGAGGGAGGATAGAGAGAGTGATTGAAACGCCTGCGAACAGTTTCCAGATGTTTGATTAGAAGGTGTGTGTGTACAGTGTCATCAGGGGAAATGAATTATGGGAAGGAATAGTTTGTCTTGTGTGCATGTGTGAGTGTTTTCTCGGTCCGGGTGATGGTACTCGAGGCACGTCTCCGCTGGCCTACATACTTGCGTGCTTGGGACTGAAATGGTTTCAGAGAGTTTTGCATTAGTCATTAGTTTGATCGTAACATTTTTATAATAAGCAGAATGCATTTTAGTAAATGTAAATTTAAATATTAAACATAATTAGTCTTCTTTGAGGCAGTTAAAGGTAATTTTAATAAAAGTAACACAAATAACAATAATACAATTATTTAAATGATGATGGTGATGACGATTATAATTATTATAATAAGCAGAATAAAATAAAATTAAATAAAATAAGATTATTTTATTTGTTTATTTAAGATTATATTATTATCAAATATTATTTTTTTTTCAAATTTGCTTGCATTTTAATCACTTAATTTTTCAAAGTGTTTTTTAGATTGAAAATGTTATTTAAATATTTAGAATAGTTATCTTTATGTCAAATTAACTAGATTATAAAATACACATCTTACATAAAACTTATATATGCTTATAATAATAATAATTATGATTATTATATACAAATAAGTCATTAATGTTTTTATAATAATAATAGTATGCAAATAAATCGTTGTTATAATAAAAGAAATAATAATAGTAATAATATGCAAATAAGTCATTATTGTTGTTATAACAATAATAATAATAATAATAATAATAATAATAATAATATGCAAATAAGTCATTGTTGTTATAATAATTGTAATAATAATAATAATAATAGGCAAATAAGTCATTATAGTTGTTAAAATAATAATATTAATAATAGTATGCAAATAAGTCATTGTTGTTGTTATAATAATAATAATAATAATAATAATAATAATAATAATAATAATAATAATATGCAAATAAGTCATTATTGTTGTAATAATAATAATATCAATAATAGTTTGCAAATAAGTCATTGTTGTTGTTATAATAATAATATCAATAATGTGCCAATAAGTCATTGTTGTTAAAATAATAATAATAATAATAATAATAATAATAATAATAATAATAATAATAATAATAATAATAATAATAATAATAATAATACATTATAATAATAATAATAATAATAATAATACATTATAAATAATAATAAGAACTTATTTGCATAATATTAATACTATTATTATAAGCACTATATTAGCAAGCTAATTAGATAATTAGAAATAATAATTTGAAATATTTTATATATGGTTTATTTTTATACAAAAAAAAAAATGCTGGTAACTAAAATATAAAATATGTCCATATTTTAGGGTTGAAATAACCCAGCATTTGTAAGCACAATTGAAATGTTAAAGATTTAAATACCAAAACATGAAAGATTAATTGGCTGTCCTGCCTGCATTTAATATATATATATATATATATATATATATATATATATATATATATATATATATATATATATATATATATATATATATATATATATATATATATATATTTGCTGTTTGTATGAACTACTTACTTAAAATGAGCTGAAACAACACAGTTCTTGAATTTTTGGGGGGACAACTAGATTGTTTTATGTTCAATCCACTTAAATTTGCAAAACTAATAACTTAATTCCTTCATGTTGTCCCAACACAAACTGATTGTGTGGAACCCAGCATGTTTTTATAGTGTGTGAACAGACTATCATTCAGCAGGCCTGTTTTCTCCATCAGATCAGGGCACAGAGATTCATTCCTATTACTACGGTAATCCGCTCAATACCAGCCAAGCGGCATCACCTCGGATGACATCGGCCCCGGCGGACCCCGAAGAGTTTTAGTGTCGGGGGGCTGAAATCACGCTGGTTTTTCCTGGCGGCCCTGGACAAGCAGCGCCTGTGTTATTACATGGCAAAATCCCTTTATGAACAAAGCAAATAAAACAGGCCATTTAAATCTCCAAAAAATACACTGGCGCGCTCAACGGCGCATTTCTCAGAGATTAGCTAGCCTGAGGTGAGCAGCCTGAATACGATCGCTTTTGCTGAAAAAAACTTATTTGTAGAGGTTCACGTTTCCACAAATGCATTAATTTTAATTGCTTTTTTCTCTAAATATTTGGTGAGGCTACACACGTCCCTGCGTTTGGAGCTCGCGGGGATTTACGCAGGCCCTTTTCTTTTTCCCCAATCAGATCAAGTTAGCGAAGCACTTGTTTTAGGAGGACGATTTGGGACGCTGTGTGTCAGAAAAGACGCAGGATGGATCCCGCAGTCTTCACCCCTGCAGTTGATTATCATTTACAGATGTGAAAAATGTCCAGTGTTTGCTTAAACTCAAAGCTTATTTAGTCCCATTAAACTCCATTATGTGGAATATCATTAGCCCCCTGCCTGCGCTAAGGAGCCGCTCAAGAAACGTGTGTGTGTGTGAGTGTGTGTGTTTTAGGGAAGTGTTGAGCGCTCAATCACTGTTAAACGTTCCATTAGGTCATTTGTGCTATAATTTGTGCTATCGGCGTGATGTTAAAGCAGTTATGAAGCTGCAATTTGGATCATTAGAAATTGAAAAGGATTTTAAAATAGCTTTTTTAGTTTATATGATTTTATTTGGGGCGGCATGGTGGTGCAGTGGGCAGCACAATCGCCTCACAGCAAGAAAGTCGCTGGTTCAAGCCCAGATAATAAAGGCAATAAGCCGAAAAGAAAATGAATGAATTAATGATTTTATTTGGAAACTCTCATTTGAAATTTTCATGTGTGTGATTTAAATATTCCGTATATTCCGTATATTTTTGGCACGTCAATGCAAATTAACATAATAAAAATAATAATAATAATTTTCATTCAGCTTATTCCCTTTTTTCATCAGAGGTCGCCACAGCGGAATGAACCGCCAACTCATCCAGCATACATTTTACACAGCGGATGTCCTTCCAGTTGCAACTCAGTACTGGGAAACATCCATACACACTCATTCACACAATACACTATGGCTGATTTAGTTTATTCAGTTCACAGAACACAAGGAGAACATGCAAACTCCACACAGAAATGGCAACTGGCCCAGCCAGGACTCGAACCAGCAACCTTTTTGGACTGTTGCCACACAACTGTGTTTAAACCCCTTATAAGTTGTTTTTTGCACAATAGGTCCCCTTTAAAATGAAATTTAGCTTACTAAAAAAAAAACAGTAACCATGCAATGTGGAGATTCAAATGATTTATTATAGCAGCATGCATGTACTGTATTGGCCTGAAGTTAACACATATCCGACAGGTAGACAGGATATAAACTGTCAGAGATGATAAAGCACTTCCTCTGGGTCATGAAGACTGATTGACCTCACAGCACAGGCTCACACTTGCTTTTATCAGCCTGATGCTGTTAAGATCTGAGCTCTTAGAACAGATTTCATGATTTATTCAGAGATTAAAGAATCAGATTATATTGCTATTAATGTGTTTGGTCTTTAATCTGGAAGAAAGAAAAGATGTTCTAATTTTATAACATTTATTTGTTATATATAGTTGAAGTCAGAATTATTCGCCCCCTCTTTATTTTCCCCTAATTTCTGTTTAAGAAGATTTTTTCAACACATTTCTAAACATAATAGTTTTAATAACTCATTTCTAATAACTGATTTATTTTATCTTTGCCATGATGACAGTAAATAATATTTGACTAGATATTTTTCAAGACACTTCTATACAGCTTAAAGTGACATTTAAAGGCTTAACTAGGTTAATAAAGTTAACTAGGCAATAGGGTAATACGGTAATTAGGCAAGTTATTGTATAATGATGGTTTGTTCTGTAGACTATCGAAAAAAAATTAGCGTAAAGGGGCTAATAATATTGATCTTAAAATGTTTTTCTCTTTTCTTTACTTTTCTGGACTTTCTCCAGAAGAAAAAATATTATCAGACGTACTGTGAAAAGGGGGGCTAATAATTCTGATAGCAACTGTATATATGCAATTTTGAGTTATGTATAGGTTTGAAATAGCTTTTACAACTAGTGTTTCATATTTATGATTATGTTCATGGGTGGAGTGGTGGCTCTGTGGTTAGCACTGTCCCCCCACAGCAAGAAGGTCGCTGGTTTGAGTCCTGTTGGCATATGAAGTTTTCCCCGTGTTGGCATGGGTTTCCTCCGGGTGCTCCGGTTTCCCCCACAGTGCAAAGACATGCGGTACAGGTGAATTGGATGAACTAAATTGTCCGTAGTGTATGAGTGTAAATGTGAGAGTGTATGGGTGTTTCCTAGTACTGGGTTGCGGCTAGAATGGCATCCACTGTGTAAAACATATGCTGGAATAGTTGGCGGTTCATTCCGCCTGACCCCTAAAATAAATAAATAAGGCACTAAGCCGAAGAAAAATGAATGAATGAATGATAATGTTTATGTAGCACCGTGGTCCTGCAAGACACAAAATTTCGTTCCACTGTATGTCCACACATGTACTGTAGCAAAATGACATCAAGCTCAACTTGACTTGATTTGGTTTTCTGCATCAGATTAAATTTAAATACATAAAAAAACATATTAAATGCAATCAAAGTGTCTGCTTTAATGTACTTTAGACAGTTGTCCACTGTTTACTTCTTTTTTCCTTATCCAATACAAAGAATCATACTCAGTTAGTACGCATAAGTTTACTTATGTTTTTTATATATAATTTATGCACATCTTGCCATTTCCATTAAGCATTTTTAATGCAATATTCCAAAATGCTCATAAAAATAGATATATAAAACAGCTTATTTTTTTGTTCCTATTATGGATGTCAGTGGCTGCTTGTTTCCAACATTCTTCAGAGTATCTTTTTTTGTAAAAAATTTTTGACTCAACTTAAAATTGCAAGGCAACTTGCTGGAGAGCTTTTTGAGTTGACTCTGAGCACTTGACTTAAGCTTAAATCAAGTCAAGTGCAGTAATTGCTTTAAAAGTTGAGTCAACTCAAAAAAGTCAACTTACAATTTTAAGTTTTAAGGGCCCCTATGATGAAAATCATCTTTTGAAAGCTGTTTGGACAGAAGTGTGTGTAGGTAAAGTGTGTCCACAGTCATATTGGGGTGATATAAACACAATAAGTCTCTTTTAAATTTCCTGATGTTAACATAGGATCTAAATCCCTCCCATTTTGAGGCCCATCGCAACGTTTATCTTCCAAGGGGGAGATTGAGGCACACTCTGACAGGCACGTGGGAATGATGGGCATGTGTGTGTGTTCATGAAATTCATAAACGTTTAGAACCACTTGAGTGTGGGTAAATGGAGCAGAATGTTTCATTTTTGGATGAAGTATCCCTTAAACATCAGACGGAAACAACGCCACCGGTTTCAAAAGTACAAATCATTCACAAACCTACTGTAAACTACTGTATGTTCCCTGTCTTGTGTAACGACGCTGCCCCAGTGTTCAGTTAGCATGTGTACCTGTGGTCTTAAGCTAGTGGAAACTTTCTGTCCACCAGTTAATATTAGTGCAAAATGTGTGTTTGCTATACAGCTCCTGAAATAACTGCAGAGGAAACCCCAAACTCCACACACACACACACACACAGTTTCCTACACATTTGTTGATGGGATTAGCTTTTATTGGGTTTGTGGACAGCGTGCCAGGGTTGGCTGATATATTTAAGATGATGTTGTGGAACTGTGTATGTGCCTGTCTGTTTAGGAAAACTGTTTATATATCCAAAAAGCTGTTTATGAGAATGGCTGTACTAGTTTCACACCCCTGTATGAGCGTATTTTCACCATTCTCACTATCGTCTCTCTGTTCTCTGCAGATATTGACGAATGTTTGGAGAATAATGGGGGTTGCGATCATTTCTGTCGTAATACGGTGGGCAGTTTTGAGTGCAGCTGTCAGAAAGGACATAAACTTCTGACCAACGAGCGCACCTGTCAAGGTAAGTCACCATTTGCACTGCATAACGCTGCATTTTGATGTACATTACATGAGTTTTACTATGGCACTTTATGATTTAATTTGAATTGATTCGTATACAATTAAAGGTTCTTTATTGGCATCAAGGGTTTCATAAAGAACAGTTATGAAAGCTTTCCATTTTATAATGGAAAAGCGTTGTTTAGGTTAATGAAAAGTTCATGAATACGGTTCTTTGGGGAACATAAATTTGGTCTGTGATTGCATTTCTGTGTGAAAACCACTTTTCGAGCCATTTTTAAAGAGTTCTTTGTTGTTGTTTTGTGAAAAACAAAATGAGATGTTTAGAAAAATGTTTAGGCTGCTCTTATGCGTAAAAAAGAACAACTTAAAGCTCCCAATTAAACTGAGAACAGAAGAAAGTTAACATAAATGTAAAATAATAAATCACTGAATTGAATTAAAGTGGCACGGTGGCTCAGTAGTTAGCTCAGTAGTTAGCAGAGTTTGCATGTTCTCCCTGTGTTTGCGTGGGTTTCCTCCAGGTGCTCCGGTTTCCCCCACAGTCCAAAGATTGTGCTGTCCCAAAACTCTTCATCAAAGCAGAAGTTAGCGTGTGTGTTTAGTTGAGTTTACTGAAGGCGAATGATAGAGGATTCCTAAAAGCATGTTGTAGCACGAGTTAAAGTACAAATAGAATTTACTTTTATTAAGCTACAACAAAACCCCACATTGCAGCTATCAGTGTGTGGGGTGTGTATGTGCATTAGTAATGTATTTTTGCATGATTTTCAAAGTGATGTCACACTAGTATCACCAAGTGGTTTCTGGGGTATTCAGGGTAGTTGTTATTGGTTACTATGGGGTTCTGAATGGTTGCTAGGTGGGTGGTTTCTAGGGTGTTTTTGTAGCTGCTGTTATCAAGTGGTTGCTATGTAGTCTCTAGAATTTTGCACTGTTACTATAGTGCTCTGTGTGGCTTATAGTTGGTTTCTATACAGTTTGATATGCTAGAGTGATCAGTGTGGTTGCTAGGTGGACACTACAAATTTACTGTTTTTGGTTGCCAGTAAATTTACAAGCACACTGTAAAATGTCATGTAATGTGTATTTATATAGTGCATTTATTATGTATTTATTTAATGTGTTTTTGACGCCAATGTTAGATGTTAATTTGACGTCCTTTTGACCTCAATGTAGTTTACATGCATTGTAGAAATACAAAGTCCATTGTATATTTATCATTTTGAAGTTGCATTCAGATTAATAAAACTTTACTTATATTATAATACATTATTGGTTTGAGTCCGGGCTACGCCAGTTGGCGTTTCTGTGTGGAGTTTGCATGTTCTCCCCGTGTTCAGGTGGATTTCCTCCGGGTGCTCCGGTTTCCCCCACAGTCCAAAGACATGCGTTATAGGTGAATTGGGAAAATAAAATTGGCCAAAGTTGGCGATTCATTCCACTGTGGTGGCTCCTGATGAATAAAAGGACTAAGCTGAAAGAAATTGAATGAATGAGTAATAAATTTTGGGCAACGCAGTGGCGCAGTAGGTAGTGCTGTTGCCTCACAGCAAGAAGGTCGCTGGTTCGAGCCTCGGCTGGGTCAGTTGGTGTTTCTGTGTGGAGTTTGCATATTCTTCCTGGTGCTCTCTGGTTCTTCCTCTAGGTGCTCCGATTTCCCCCACAGTCCAAAGACATGCTGTACAGGTGAATTGGGAAGGCTAAATTGTCCGTAGTGTGTGTGAGTGAGTGTGTATGGATGTTTCCCAGAGATGGGTTGCAGCTGGAAGGGCATCGGCTGCATAAAACATGTGCTGGATAAGTTGGCGGTTCATTCCGCTGTGGCGACTCCGGATTAATAAAGGGACAAAGCCGAAAAGAAAATGAATGAATGAGTAATAGATTTTGTGTTGTTACTTTGGGGGTCTTAAGGGCATCAATGTGTGGATGTCAAACAGACGTCATGGTTTTGGACATCATATAGATCTCCATATTGTACATGTTACATTAGATGTCGTATTGACAAGCTGTGTGTTTGTCCTTTGCAGATATTGACGAGTGCTCCTTTGAGAGGACGTGTGATCACGTCTGCATCAACTACCCGGGTAGCTTTGAGTGTGTTTGTCACAAAGGCTACAGTCTTTACGGCTTCACACACTGCGGCGGTGAGTTTTCAATGGTTCGCACTAGGCATGGGACGGTAACTTGTTTCAAGGTTTACCGTGGTTTGGAAAAGTCAAGGTTTTAAAACTGCTAAAAAATTCCATTAGTGTATGTAAGGGCAACAGTATCTCCACATCATCTACAATCCACATCAAAATCTACTTGTCAGCCCACAATTCAGGAAACATTTGAAAAACAAATCACTTATACACCAACATCCAAGCATATTATAGACCTGAACAGTGTAATGGCTTTCTTTATATGAAAAGAAAAGAAAGATGTCCAAAGATGGGCAATATATTGTGTTCAATGGGGGGAAAGATGTTGTTTTTTACCCAGATATTTAAAAATAACATATTTTAGAGCAGTAATCAAAATACCATGAGGATATTCATCCAAGGTTATCATGCTGCCAGAATCATATACCGACCCATGCCTAGTTCGCACTCTTTAAAAGAAATATGAACAGCCACATTCTGATGTACAAACTGACATCTGTGTGTGACAGATATTGACGAGTGCAGCATCAATAACGGGAGCTGCGAATACGGCTGTGTGAACACACCGGGCAGTTACGAGTGTGTGTGTCCTCCTGGACAAAAGCTCCACTGGAACAAGAAAGACTGTGTTGGTAAGTCCTCTATTCATTTCCCCAATCCCAAAAGTGTGTACCATTTTAATAGTAACTATACCTCGCTTGACCCTCAGAGGCGGTAAAATGCTTCCAGAATGGGAAATCGCCACCTCGTGCTCAACTCAGCTGCACTAAGACAGGTGGAGGAGAGGTGTGTTCACTTTCCTGTCCATCAAACGCACTCTTTCTAGCAGGTTAGTACCAAATTTTTGAGGAAGTTAAGTGTTGCTTAGAAATTGCATGCCATGAATTGCAAATTAAAGGCAAATATTTACACTTACCGGCCACTTTATAAGGTACACTACTAGTACCAGGTTGGACCCCCTTTTGCCTTCAGAACTGCCTTAATCCTTCGTGGCAAATATTCAACAAGGTACTGAAAATATTCCTCAGAGATTTTGGTCTATATTAACATGATAGCATCACACAGTTGCTGCAGATTTGTCAGCTGCACATCCATGATGCGAATCTCCCGTTCCACCACATCTCAAAGGTGCTCTATTGGATTGAGATCTGGTGACTGTGGAGGGCATTTGAGTACAGTGAACTCATTGCCATGTTCAGGAAACTAGTCTGAGATGATTCGTGCTTTATGACATGTCGCATTATCCTGCTAGAAGTAGCCATCAGAACATGGGTACACTGTGGTCATAAAGGGTTAGACATGGT
Organism: Danio aesculapii; assembly: GCF_903798145.1. Taxonomy (NCBI): domain Eukaryota; kingdom Metazoa; phylum Chordata; class Actinopteri; order Cypriniformes; family Danionidae; genus Danio; species Danio aesculapii. The sequence goes on from NC_079438.1 coordinate 50,514,203, forward strand.
CAGCAACAATTCTCAGGTAGGCTGTGGCAGTGACGCGATGCTCAATTGGTACTAATGAGCCCAAAGTGTGCCAAGTAAATATCCCTGACCCCATTTTGCCACTACCACCAGCCTGAATGTTAAAGAGAATTTACTAATAAAGTGGCCGGTGAGTGTATTTAGCTTTAGCCCTGCTTTCCTGGTGGTTGGAAGAAACTGTTGCTGTCCTGTGCTCCCCTCTAGTGGTTGATAACTTACAACACATGATTTGCATGCCTGGCCCAAAATGATTCACGTCAATGTGATTTTTGACACTGATGTGAGAAAGGAATGTTGAAATGATATTTGATATAATCTCTGAGGAACTGATTTGGTAAAGGTATTAAGGTGTTACATGGCCAAAACTTCTCTCTGACAAATTTTATGCAAGGATCATCAGCTTGGAGAAATCAGCATAACATATTAGCACCCAGAAGTTACTTTCAGAAAAGACCTGATAAACAAATCCACACAGATCTTACAAAAGAGCCACATTTACCACAACTATAATTTAATATTGTGCACAGCAGTCTATTCTGCACTTCCAAAGACAAATATTTAATATATTTAAAAATACTTTTGGTTATTTAAAGCACAAAGGATGTAAAATATACTATGTTTTATGATTAAAGCAAGATGATTATGACTTATTATATATATTATATATATATTTTTTAGAATTTATTGACATATTAATTTGTTTTCATATATTATTTATTTATTTATTTATTTATTTATTTATTTATTTATTTATTTATTTGTCAAATACAAAAGTAAAAAAAATACATATTGTCCAAAAGAAATATGGTGAAAAATATGGTGAAATTTCTGCTTAAACATCCCAGTGCAATATTAAAATTTATATACACAAAAAAATCTAGTAAGTACTGCAAAATATTCCACATTTCTGATCATTTATCTTCAAAATTTCAAAGGATATTATTGTTAATCACTGATAAATAAACTAAATAAATTGTAAAACAACACTGAAGAAACATTTTACCAATCCAGAACTGACAGAAGCAATAAAAACATGCACTATACATTCTAGCATGCACTCCAAAAATAAGTGTGCAGCAATCCGGATGGTAAAACAGACTGAGGCAAGCACATAAAGTAACTTTCATCTGTAAATATGATGTAAGCAACTCTTGAGTATGTAATTGTTTATCTAAAACTATTTATTAAAACTATTTATTAAACTAAATAAATTGTAAAGCATTACTGAAGGAAACAATTTACCGATACAGAATTGACAGAAGCATTAAAAAAACATGCACTACACATTCTAGCATGCACTCCAAAAATAAGTGTGCAGCAATCCGCATAGTATACCAGAATAAATCAAGCAAATAAAATAACTTTCATCTGTAAATCTGATGTATGCGACTCTGAGTATATAATTGTTTATCTTTATGTGCATCTGTGTGTGTGTGTTTATGGCTCTTGGATTCTCTTGTGCTTGTGTGTTAATGGTCTCCCGGGTTCACGCAGTGAGCTCTAAAGCTGCATAAAACCTCTTTTAATCCTGTTCACCCGGGGTCTGGAGCCTCATGCCAACAGAAATACTCAGCCTGCCATTGGACGATTTGTGGCAAGGCCGAAGTCAGGCCAATGACTCTCTAGACAACTTCCCAGTATTCTATCATCCTGACAGCCAGCCTTCTACACACACACGCACACAGGCACACACAGGCACACACAGACATCATGCACTACAAAACTTTACTCAGGTGCATGAACCACCTGGAACATCTGTTTAAATGCTTTTGTGTGTGTGTGTGTGTGTGTGTGTGTGTGTGTGTGTGTAATTTAGACTCAGAAAACAGTTATACTCTGAGCTGCGGTGTACCTGTCCAGCCAGGTAAAGCTCCACTGAAAAGAAACATCACAACTTCCAGCAGCAGCTCCCTGCAAACCTGCACAGGTAAAACTGCGTACATTTATTTTCCTTCAGCTTAGTCCCTTATTTATCAGGGGTTGCCACAGCGGAATGAACCGCCAACTATTCTGGCATATGTTTTACGCAGCAGATGCCCTTCCAGCCGCAACCCAGTACTGGGAAAGACCCATACACTTTCACATTTACACACACATTCATACAATGCGGCCAATTTAGGTTATTCAATTCACCTATAGTGCATGTCTTTGGACTGTGGGGGAAATTAGAGCACCTGGAGGAAACCCACACGAACACAGAAACTCCACACAGAAATGCCAACTGGCCCAGCTAGGACTCGAACCAGCAACCTTTTTGCTGTGAGGTGACAATGCTAACCACTGAGCCACCGTGTCACCAAAACTGCATACATTTACTGCATTGATGTTTATGCTGTGAGACTAGAGGTGCATTCTCTCCTGTAAAAAATGCACACTGTGTAGGGTTATTAATAGTCAAGTGTGCACTACAAATGGTAGTCTGTTATGTATTTGGGAAGCTGCAATGCATTCTGTAAAACAAGCACTCACTACAAAACATTTATTTTCTTTTCATTCTTCCCTCATTATTTTTGTTCAATTTTATCCTTGTTTTTCTTTGCTTTGCCTTTTAACTTTTTCCTTCTTTTTCTCTTTAATTTCCCTTTTCCTTTCCTCTCTTAGTTGTATTTTTCCTAGTTTTCTTTTCCTTTCTTTTCCTTGTTTACTTTCCAAATGTTTTTTTTTCTGTTTCCTTACCCTTTAATTTTCTGTTTATTTTCCTTTTTCTGTTTGATTTTTTCTTTCTTTTTCTTTTCCTTGTACTGATTTCTTTTCTGCCTTTCCTCTCCTTTCCCTTCATTTACTTAACTTTACTTTTTATCTTTCCTTTCCTTTTTCCTTTTCATCTTTTATTTCATTTCCTTTTCATTTACTTTCCTTTCTTTTCTCCTTTCCTTTTCTTTGCTTTCCTTTCCTTTTCATATTTCATTTCCTTTTCATTTTTCCTTTCCTTTCCTTTTATCTTTAGTTTCATTTTTACTTTCCTATCTTCTTTCCTTTCCTTTCATTTCCTTTCCATCTTTATTTTCCTTTTCATTTTCCTTTCCATCTTTCCTTTCCATCTTTTATTTCCTTTTAATTTTTCCATTTCTTCCCTTTCTTTTACTTTACCTTTCCTTTTTCCTTTACTTTCCTTTTCATCTTTTATTTCATTTCCTTTTCATTTCATTTTTACAGTCCTTTTCTCTCCTCTCCTCTTATTTCCTTTCCTTTCTTTTCCTTCACTTTTCATCTTTCATTTCCTTTCATTTTTCCTTTCCTTTCTTTTTCATATTTTATTTCATTTCCTTTTATTTCATTTTTACATTCCTTTCTTCTCCTCTGCTTGTCTTTCCTTTCCTTTCCTTTTCTTTTCTTTTCTTTCAGTCTTGTCCCTTTTTTTCTTTTCTTATATAGTGTCTACACCGCTTCTCAGTTCTCTTTGACATTCATGGGTCTTTTCCTTTTTCCGCAATACCTTTACGCCATTTTTATGTAGTGGCCCGTCCAGCAGAGATCAGATCAGACAGGACAACAGTAAAAGAGTCAAGCAGCGTGACGTGTTCCACTTCATTACATTACATGACAGACTCTGGATCACCCAATGCATTCAGATACACAGACAGCTCCTATCATTCAACCCTGCTGAGGTCACTAATATCCCCACGACTCTCCCCTCTCTCAAAATTCGACATTCCCTATGTGGTTCATTGTGTAGGTTTTGGACAGCGTAGCAAGGCTCAGACAGACAGACAGACTGCTTCGAAATGCTCTCATACACACACACATACACGCGCGCCGCTTCTTGTTTTGGACGGCGTACATAGGAATGCTGTGAACCTGAGTGAATGACTCTGTTCTGGCTGCACATCTACATGCTGACAGATTTGAAATACACAGACGAGATTCTACCACGATGGCTCTTGAGGGCCTGTCCACACGGGGCCCGAGGAGAACGAGTAAACAGACGGTTCGCGCTTGATTCACACATTCTGCAAAATAATAAGAATAAAAAAACACATTGCTAAAAGGGTCACTATCAAACCTTCCCGATCCAAAACCACCACACGCTCAATATGGTTCTTGAAGTCCTCAACCGCAGTGTGTGTTCTCACTTCAACTCCTGACCTGCCGTCTTCATTCTCACACTGAATTTGGACTTGTTGCGCTAAAAACTAGATCCTCGCATTTTTTAATACTTTGGAACGGGGCCACTCAGCCCACAGGACAGATTTAGTGTGTTCGAATGTTGGATTTTATAAAGGGCTCATATTTTTGTTGTTTTCCATGATTATTATCCAAAGTTAAAGTGAGACTTTTGCTGACTTTTCTGTCCATCAGAGATGCTGGCGCAGCCTGTGAAGCAGAAAGCCCGCTTTAAGATCAAAGATGCCAAGTGCCATATGAGACCCCGCAACAAGGAGAAACACAGAGACATGGGGAAGCAGGGACTTCAGGGTGAGACATCATCACACAGCAAACGTTTCCAAATTAAAAGATGAACACTGATTGTATCCTCTCACTAATTCTCACTTTTTCGGTTTGCCTTTGTTTTAACATCTGCCTCTATTTTTCCTTTACCATTTGTTTCCTGTTTTTCTTCCTATTGACCTTCTTTTCCTTTTTCTGTGCCATTTTCTTCCTTATTAATCAGTTCATCCTTTTTCCTATTTGTTAGCGTTCCTCTTTCCCTGATTCACTTTTGTATATTTCCGGTTTCTTTTTCTTTCATCAGCTGGCCAATTCCCTTGCACAGACGACTGTCAGGTAACATTCGTGAATCTGAAATGTGACTCCTCCAAAAAGCGCCGCCGTGGCCGGAAATCTCCTTCAAAGGAAGTCTCGCACATCACAGCAGAGTTTGAGATGGAAATGAAAGAAGAAGAAGCCTCAGGTAACATTGCCTGCATGTGTTTAGATGATCTGTTGTGCTATGTATGACAATAACGCCTATATAGATATAAAATTTACATTGCAAATGTAGGATTTGGGTGTTTTTACATAGAATGTTTAATGCAGCTCAGCAATGGAATGAATGCATTTAAACACAATAGTATGCTTTGATATTACTGGCATACTCTAATATGTCTTTTTGGTTATTTTTATAATTGTTTATATTAGTGCTGGGCAAATATTAATCACACACACACATCATATGTCATACCAAACGTTTATTTTGGATGTGATTAATATGATAATTTAATTAATTAGTGATTAATTTGATCAGGGGTGTGTACAAAAGTATTTTGTAAGCCAACATTTGAGCAAGTTCTCCCACTTAAAAAGATGAGAGAGGCCTGCAACTTTCATCATAGGTACACCTCAACTATGAGAGCCAAAATGAGAAAGAAAATCCAGACAATCACATTGTAAGATTTTTAAAATAATTTTATTTGCAAATTATAGTGGAAAATAAGTATTTGGTCAATAACAAAATTTCATCTCAATACTTTGTTATATACACTTTGTTGGCAGTAACAGAAGTCAAAACATTTTCTGTAAGTCACAAGGTTTTCACACACTGTTGCTGTATTTTGGCCCATTCCTCCATGCTGATCTCCTCTACAGCAGTGTTGTTTTGGGCAACACAGACTTTCAACTCCCTCCAAAGATTTTCTATGGGGTTGAGATCAGGAGACTGGCTAGGCCACTCCAGGACCTTGAAATGCTTCTTACGAAGACACCTTTTCATTGCCCGGGTGGTGTGTTTGGGATCATTGTCATGCTGAAAGACCCAGCCATGTTTCATCTTCAATACCCTTGCTGATGGAAGAAGGTTTTTACTCAAAATCTCACGATACATGGCCTCATTCATTGTTTCCTTTGCATGGATCAGTCGTCCTGGTTCTTTTTTCAGAAAAACAGCCCCAAAGTATGATGTTTCCACCCCTATGCTTCACAGTAGGTAGGGTGTTCTTTGGATACGACTCAGCATTCTTTGTCCTCCAAACACAACAAGTTGAGTTTTTGCGAAAAAGTTCTATTTTGGTTTCATCTGATCATATGACGTTCTCTCAATTCTCTTCTGGATCATCCACATGCTCTCTAGCAAACTTCAGACGGGTTATGACATGTACTGGCTTAAGCAGGGGGACACGTCTGGCACTGCAGGATTTGAGTCCCTGGTGGCGCAGTGTGTTACTAATTGTAGCCTTTGTTATTTTGGTCCCAGCTCTCTGAAGGTCATTCACTAGGTCCCCACGTGTGGTTCTTGGATTTTTGCTCACAGTTCATGGGATCATTTTGACCCCATTGGGTGAGATCTTGCATGGAGCCCCAGATCAAGGGAGATTATCAGTGGTCTTGTATCACTTCCATTCTGTAATAATTGCTTTCACAGTTGATTACTTCACACCAGGCTTCACACCAAGCTGCGTACCTATTGCAGATTCAGTCTTCCTAGACTGGTGCAGGTCTACAATTTTGTTTTTAGTGTTCTTTGACAGCTCTTTGGTCTTTGCCATAGTGGAGTTTAGATTGTGAGCGTTTGAGGTTGTGGACAGGTGTCTTTTTATAGTGATAACGAGTTCAAACAGATGCCAATAATACAGGTAACAATTGGAGAACAGAGGAGCCTCTAAAAAGTTACATGTCTGTGAGAGCCAGAAATCCTGCTTGTTTGTAAGTGACCAAATATTTATTTTACCAAGGAATTTACCAATAAATTCATTAAAAATCCTACAATGTGATTTTTCGAGATTTTTTTCACATCCTGTCTCTCGTAGTTGAGGTGTACCTATGATGAAAGCTACAGGTCTCTCTCCTCTTTTTAAGTGGGAGAACTTGCACAATTGGTGGCTGACTAAATACTTTTTTGCCTCACTGTATATTACAGTATGCCTGCAATACCAAAGCATACAGTTCTGTTACAGCATACAAACTTTGCCCAGCACTAGTTTATATATTTCTTTTTTATCATTATTATTACAATCCCACTGTAGTCGGAGAAGATATTACATTATATGTTATATTCACTATTGTGCAAGACTTGTGATCCCTTTCTGTGGGTGTGCTAGAGAAGGCTTTATTTAATCTGACTTGCATACAGCATTAAGTCCTAACATTTCTTTTATTCATGTTTAAGAATCATGCAACTTGGACTGTGTTCGAGAGAAAACCAAACAGCGATTACAGAACGCCATGCGCACACTAAGAAAGTCCATCAGTAAGCAGCAGTTCTACATCCAGTTTTCTGGCACTGCATATGAAGTTGCCCAGCATGCCTTACGACACCCGACTGAAGGAGATGAAACCTGCAGTATAGGGCAGGTCCTTACTGATGGGAAGTGCGGTAAGCATTCTGGGAAACAAGGATTAAGCAAGCTATTATTTTCTTTCTGAAAGCCCTTTTGTTAGTCATGTTGAATTTCTGTGTGTCTCCCAGTCAGCTGCATTGTGGGGACGTTTTACAGCGGAGAACAGGAACAGTGCGTTATGTGTCCACTAGGAACCTATCAGGACAGGGAAGGCCAGCTGTCCTGTGAGCCCTGCCCCAGAACTGAAGGACAGGGCATCGCAGGAGCCAAAAACGTCTCTGAGTGCGGAGGTGTGTGTGTGTGTGTGGATGTATGCTATCAAACACTCAGTCAATGAACAGCTTTGTGATGCTAATGAAACACCTATTGATTATTGGAGCTGATTAATGCAAGACCACACCCTTTTTGAATGAATCAATACGTGTTGGAATTAAGGGTCAATATGGCTCAAAAATCTCTCATTGTCATGCAAATAAGAGACTTCTTATGACAGACTGAGGAACATGTGGATTTGTTGGTCACCATTTGAGCAATTGTTTTAAATTTTAATCCCAACAAACACATCTACGTTGTTGCGATGTCTGTACAACGTTGTAATTTTTCAAAGGCAACGTCGCCACTTACGTGCTCGCTACATTGTTACAACTTAGAAATGTAAGACGTGAGAAGGCTGTCGTGTGACATTCAACCGTGAGACGATGTTCTTACTACATGTATTAATGTTTTTCTTGGCAGTTTATAAATACTGCCTAGAATACAGTATAAGCAGTAATAATTCAAATATTGTTTATTCATTTTTCCTTTTTAATTTAATAACTGAAAATGTAAACTTTTAAGTGTGAAAATGCCACACAAATGTATATAATCAAACTTTTTTACTTATTATATATATATATATATATATATATATATATATATATATATATATATATATATATATATATATATATATTTAATACTTACAGTATAGATCTAATTATAAGCAAAAAGTATAAAATAAGGTTTAGATTATTCTAAATAATTAACACTGGACTCTGGGCATCAAAGCTCCGGACTGGAGAATACAGCAGCCCTTGGAGCGCAGCCGAAGGCCGGGCGTAGTATGGAGAATGCAGTCAGAGAAAAAAAGGAATCCAACTGAGAATCCAGTTCAGAGATGGATCCACAGCAGCCACAAGTCAACATAGGCCGTGAACAAGAGAGGACAGATCAGAGCTTGACACAGCAGGACTATACAAATGACCACTGATGACTTATTTAGCAAGAAGAAAAAAAGCAATACACACGTCTCCACGGTCGTTGTTGAATGGGACGCCTAACAGTCTGTTAAAATTTAAACTGATTCATTGATGACGAGTAAATGTTGTACAGTGGTCGTCCATGCCGCCTAAGCACAACCTAAAGCAACGGGCGTTTAAATGGCAACACTATGACAACCTTCAGCAAAAACGTAGATTCTCAACCTTTTTACAAGGTTGGTACAACGTTGTAGGAAGATCGCTACGTTGAGGCAACGTTGTGTGTTTGTTGGGATAGTATTGCACTATATTGATGGAACAAATAAACTATATATACTTTATAAATACTATATATAAAATGTAGATTACTACATACAAAACTATAATAAATACTAACAATGACCTTGCATTTAGTGCCACCTTGTGGAGTTAGAAAAAAATCTCTAATTTATAGTAACCCTTGAATTACGTGCTTCTGATTATAATACATGACTTTTATTTTAAATGTGCCTGCCCACCCATTTTTATTTAGTTTTTTGTAATATATTTTAATAAATACTGGGTGTTAAGAATTTTACTTTGCCATCATAGCATTAATATATTTTCAAATATTACATTTAAATAGAAAACTGGTGTTCCATATGTATAATATAATATAAATATATCACAATACATTTTTACTGCTGTGTTTTGATCAAATAATTGCAGGCTTGCTTATTTACGTTTGTAATTTTTTATCCCTCTGTTTTTAGGTCAGTGTCCAGCCGGTCAGTTCTCTTCTGATGGTTTCCGCCCATGTCAACCATGTCAGCTGGGCACCTTCCAGCCTGAGCCAGGCCGTGTGCTGTGTTTTCCCTGTGGCGGAGGACTCATGACTAAACACACCGGCAGCACATCATTTAGAGACTGTGAAGCCAAAGGTACTAGGGCTGTGCATTATAGGAAAAAATGTGATATAAATAAAATTTCACCAGATAACCCAAATAACTTTTTTGGACAGATATTTGGAAAGAATGTATTGTTTTAGATTCATTAGGATGATTCTGTTGGGCAGTGGATCTGCATATCATACTGCACTATACTGGGAGTGTTGCGATAACAATATTTCTTACAATATGACTAACTTTATAAAAACACCATTTCATCAGCAATTTACTATTTAAAATTGAACTATGTAATGACGATACACAAATAAACAGGCAATAGACCTTTTTCTAAGCTAATAAAATCTAAATTTGGTCACATTTAATAGGTCAGATTTGGAAAAACAACCAATGCCTGAAGCGTACAAATACTTGACACATAAACTGAATTTAATTAATTGCACTTCTCTGCAATATGGAAATTGCATATACTATTATCACGATAACAATAATTGTTGGATATATTGTGAAGCCCTAATTAAAAGCATAGATAAATGCAGTAGTGCAATGGTACAAATGAAATAAACCGTGCTTTATGGTTTCCCATGAAGGCTTACAAGTATTCAGACACAGAACTTAAACAAATCAAATGTAAAATATTTTTATATAGTTTTTATTGTAATCTTTGTCAAAGCTGCATACAATAGAATGTCTGGTGCTTTAAAGCTCTCAATTGATAAAGTTTCACTACATTTTGGATAAACTTTGCTGATAAAGTTTGAATGCTGTCTTTCAAGGCATTACATTTTGTATTTTTGATTATACAATGTATATTTGTATGCTAAAGTTTTACTGAATTTAATCTGTGTATATTGGGATGCGGTGTAGTTTATGAAATCCATAAAATCCTGCTAGATTTGACATCATGCTGCGTTGTTAACTGCAGTAACTAAGAAAACACTGCTACTTCTGCTGTTCTATAGGCGCTACCTATTGGATTAGCATTTTTATTCAGTTTATGAATGATGAAGTTCAGGATTAGAAAGAGTTTTAAAAAGGTCTTCGAATTTCACTCTCTGATTCCTGTAAATACCATGAAAATACTGGTGTATTCAGAATCTGAAACACTTTGGGCTTATCCAATTTCCACCATTTCCAATGATAGTCCCATTCTTTTTTCTGTAATTCTAGTTCACTGCGCTCTTGGCCATTATTATAACGCCACCACACATCGATGCATCCGCTGTCCAGCTGGTACCTATCAGTCTGAATCCGGACAGAACTACTGCATCACCTGCCCTGGAAACACCACTACAGATTTCGACGGCGCCAACAACGTGTCTCACTGCAAAAGTAAGAGAAATACCTGCAAATCCATTTGTTTGTTTGTTCGTGTTAGTTAATGCTGCACTGCAAATTAAATGCCTTTAAGTTTTGAACTCTGTCGTCCACAACCAATGAAACAAATGAAATGAAACAATTTCGAATGGACTTCATGCCGATGGTCTATTCCAGATCAGATATGTGGTGGAGAGCTGGGCGATTTCATGGGCTACATCGAATCTCCGAATTATCCCGGTGACTATCCGTCTAATGTGGACTGCGTCTGGACCATTAACCCTCCAAACAAAAGACGCATCCTTATTGTCGTACCAGAGATCTTCCTCCCCATCGAGGATGAGTGCGGGGATGTTCTCGTCATGAGGAAAAGTGGTATGGTATATTTTTTGTGACAAGCTTGTTTTTAAACATTTCACATCATTTCATGCTATTAGTATTTACTTTTTAACTTCTAATATCTTTTACATTAAATGGTAGGAGTTATTTATTAGCTACTTGTGTGGCTTAGATAATAGTGTTTATTCTTTAGATACTTCCACCTATTCATTGGATACTAGTCCTTCTTTATCTTTATGACATACCTTTTTTAGATTTTACTAGGAATATTTTAATCAAGCTCTCCTGTGACCATTCTGACTAATCATAAGATAAACTGATTTTAAAAAAGTACTAGTGACTAGTAAGATATGAATGGTTACTTATAAATACTAAAAAAGATACTAGATCTAATGAATATGAACAAGTATCTGATCATTAAGAATTACTATGTAATTAATAAGTGCATGTATCTTTAAAAAGTATTAGTACATAATAAATAAGCATGAATAACTGATAATAAGTGCTATTATTTAGGGGAAATGATGCATGAAAATAGGCATTAGTGCATTTTTATAAAGATTGTCGTTTTGGATGCTAGTTAAGTACACTGCCTGACAAAAGTCTTGTCGCCTATACAAATTTTAGAAACAACAAATAATAACTTGACTTCTAGTTGATCATTTGGTATCACAAGTGGCTCATATGAAAGGCAAAGGCCTTATTTTACTAAAATAAAATATGATCATGCCTTAATTTTTAATTATTTAAGGACAGTTTCAGAGGACTGCATCCATGCATCTCTGCAGTGACTCAAATAACTTATTAAATAAAGTCATCTGGAATGGCAAAGAAAGCGTTCTTGCAGGACTCCCAGTTCATCAAGATACTTTGGGTTCATCTTCAATGCCTTTTCCTTCATCTTACCCCAGACATGCTCAATAATGTTCATGTCTGGTGACTGGGCTGGCCAATCCTGGACCACCTTGACCTTCTTTGCTTTCAGGAACTTTGATGTGGAGGCTGAAGTATGAGAAGGGGCGCTATCCTGATGAGGAATTTGCCCTCTCCTGTGGTTTGTAATGTAATGTGCAGCACAAATGTCTTGATGCCTCAGGCTGTTGATGTTGCCATCCACTCTGCAGATCTCTCGCACGCCCCCATACTGAATGTAACCCCAAACCATGATTCTCCTTCCCCAAACTTGACTGATTTCTAGAGAATCCTGGGTCCTTGCTGGTTCAAATAGGTCTTCTGCAGTATTTGTGATGATTGGGATGCAGTTCAACAGATGATTCATCAAAAAAATCTGCCATTTGCCACTTTTCCAAACTATCAACTAGAAGTCAAGTTATTATTTGTTGCTCTAACAACTAGGATCGATGACAAGACTCAGGTAGTGTATGGCTGCAGGAATGCATGTTACTAAGCTCCTCCTTTCTCTTTTTTTAGCCCTGCCCACTTCCATTACAACTTATGAGACCTGCCAAACTTATGAGCGACCAATCGCCTTCACCTCCCGTTCACGCAAACTGTGGATCCAGTTCAAATCGAATGAGGGTAACAGTGGAAAGGGATTTCAGGTTCCGTATGTCACTTATGATGGTAAGACACAAAACGTCTACAACCATGTACAGTACATTTAGCCACATACAGTAGGATTACATTAGAAGTAAAACAAAACAAGACTGTAAACATTTTCATTCCACTGTGGCGACCTCTGAAATTGAGACTAAGCCGAAGGATGAATAAATGAATGAGTAATATATACTATATGCTACATGCTGAAGGCAATATGTGTTTGATATTACAGAAGATTACCAACAACTCATAGAGGACATTGTTCGAGACGGTCGACTATATGCCTCAGAAAACCATCAGGAGATATTAAAAGTGAGCATATATTTCCACTACAGTGCATAACCACTTTTAAAAAACAACTTCATCAGTGACTTGTAATCGCCTTTTGCTCTGTTTACAGGATAAGAAGCTGATTAAAGCTCTGTTTGACGTACTGGCTCATCCTCAAAATTACTTTAAATACACTGTGCAGGAATCAAAGGAAATGTTCCCACGTTCCTTCATCAAACTGCTACGCTCCAAAGTCTCTAGGTTTCTACGGCCGTATAAATAGAAACCCGAAACTCTCTTCCACGACTTTCTTTCCTCATCTTTCTTCCACCTCTTTTTCTCCACTAGCTTTCAGAAGGCCTCACTACTGCAAGAAGATAAAGACATTTGGCCTTCTTTCTCTCTGAGATTTGTCCCCTTTTTTGTCTTTGTTTGTTTGCTAATATTTATGTGCTCGATTTTGCTAAAGCCCTTGTTGGATGTTTGATATCTACAGTATATATTTGTATATGTATGTATGTATATATGTGTGTGTTTGCGTGTACAAAATATGATGTGCAAGTTTATAGCGTAGTAGGACACAAACAGACACACACAGATATATATTCTTGTTTTGAAAACGTTATTTTCATGCCCCTGATGTGCACAAGGGGTTTCAATATGGAGCCAGATCAGAATTATATTTACAAAATATAATTCATACAGCCACAACACAACTCACATTTACAAAATCCAATTTGTATGTTCAAAACACAATTCAAAAATACGTAAATCCTATTCTTAAATTCAAAACATGATTCAAAAATACACAACTCCAATTCGTAAATTCAAAACACAATTCATAAATAAACAAATCCAATTCATAATTTCAAAACACGATCTAAAACTAAAAAAATCCAATTCGAAAATTCAAAACACGATTCATAAATACACAAATCTAATTCGAAAATTCAAAACACGATTCATAAATACACAAATCCAATTCATAATTTCAAAACACGATCTAAAACTAAACAAATTCAATTTATAAATTCAAAACATGATTAAAAAATACACAACTCCAATTCGTAAATTCAAAACGCAATTCAAAAATACACAAATCCAATTTGTGAATTCAAAACACGATTCATAAATACACAAATCCAATTTGTAAATTCAAAACATGATTCAAAAATACACAAATTTGATTCGTAAATTCAAAACACGATCCATAAATACACAAACCCAATTTGTAAATTTAAAACACGGTCCATAAATACACAAATCCAATTCGAAAATTCAAAACACGATTCAAAAATACACAAATTCGATTCGTAAATTCAAAACACGATTCATAAATACACAAATCCAATTCATAATTTCAAAACACGATCCATAAATACACAAATAATATTCGTAAATTCAAAACACGATTCATAAATACACAAATCCAATTTGTAAATTCAAAACACGATCCAAAAATACACAAATCCAATTCGTAAAATTAAAACATGATTCAGAAATACACAAATTCGATTCGTAAATTCAAAACACGATTCATAAATACACATCCATTTCATAAATTCAAAACACGATTCATAAATACACAAATCCAATTCGTAAATTCAAAACACGATCCATAAATACACAAATCCAATTCATAAATTCAAAACAGGATTCAAAAATAAATAAATCCAATACTTTTGGCCAAAATATTTATGATTTTTACTTGTAAATTCACAAATTGTGTGTTGTTTTCATGAAATTTGACTTTGTAAATGTAATTTGTGCTGTGCATATATGAATTTTATTTTGTAAGTGTATTATTTTTGAGACGGACCTGTCTCCATAGTTTCAATATCCTAGTGCACTTAAGTTTCTTTTCAGACTATAAGAAAGAAATCAGTTTCGGTTTTGACCATAAAAAAACAACAGCAGATAAATGAAACAAAAGGATAAAGAAAAAAAAACATAAGAAATGACAAAGACTACCTGTCAGTATGAGAGTATGTGTACGTTGTTTAACTAGTATTTGGAGCTTCAATTGCACTTGAATTTTATATTGTAGAGAATAAGAAAATCTAAGTTACTTTTTTTTCTTAATGTTTTTTTGTTGTTGTATAGAAATGTTTTACCTTGGTTGTAGGAACACGAATTGTCAAATCTGCCCTTCTACAGGGATACGGAAAGATGTCTCAGCTCTCCCTCACCTGAAAACAGAAACAAGCATCATTATAATCATCTCATGATACGTTTTTTTTCTTTCTTTTTTTTGCAGTTTAAAATCAAGAAAATTTTAATGTTGAAGTACTATCTGGTAACTCTTTTGTATGTTTTATTCACACAACACATTTAGATGTTATTGTTGATGGAACATTTTGAGAAAGTGTAAATATGGTGATATTTTTTTGGCAAGTTAGGCTGCTTTGTTTGAGCTGGTTGTCATAAAATTCATGGAAATAGTGAAGAGGTCATCAAGTCAGATCAACAAAGAAGTCTGTTTTGGATTAAAAGTCATGTTATGGTCTATTACATAGTTATAACATATCTATTACATAGTAATTAATTACAAATCACCTTTGTGCTGTGCACAAAGACATATTTTGCTTATGTTTTTGAACTGTGGATGAAGAATCGAGGCTGTTTGTTGAACTGATGAAATATCTGAAGTATGTGAATGTTAACTGGCTCAGATCTTTTCACCTCATAAATCAGCAGAATGACCATGTTGGAAGCCAAAAAATACTATCAGAGGTTTGTACGTTTCTACACGTAGTTCTGGTACAGTTTTATTTAATATTCTTGGTCTGTTTTGTGAAAACTGATCTTTTTGCAAGACTTGGGTGAGATATTAGGGAAAAAAAACCTCATAATCAAATCACATTTAGCTGTGCCATTAAGTTGAAAATGACCCTTTCTGTCATTTTACAGTATTCTGCATAGTTTTGCATATACTTTGGACGTGAGGGGTGGGATGATCATTCTAAAGCTGCTTTGTTCTATAAGCACTTATTAATGCTTGTATTTCTAATATCCACATATGGGCAGGGAAACACGTTAGCTCATGCATCGAGCATAAATGAACATACATTCATGCATGAACACAAATGCATTACCTAATCCGTATTGTTTACCATTTCAGAGATAACTGCAGGTTGTCGGTAATATGTTTTATATCACATTTTAATGTCTCATTTGATTTAAAGAAAGGCACGTGACTGTTTGAAGAAAGAAGAATGTATGACATGAAATTGACACACACACACACAAACACACACACAACGTGATCTCAAAGTACTTTGCCCCTCAGATCGAGAGAGTGAATCAGACTGCTGCTGGAGCGAATTGTAAGCTTTATGAATTCAGATGTGTAAATGATGTACAAATGGTAGTGTTGTTTTTTTTTTTTATTAAGTTAATATTACAGTAGAAGGAGCCATTATGATGGGGAAGGTGACAGTCTAACATGTACAGGACTGTTCTTGAAGGCTCTGTTGAATAGTATGATTCCCACAATGGTGAATGACCACAGTACAGAAGAATGAACAATTCAGCAGTGTGAAATCAACCCCAGAAGATGTGTATAAGAGAATGGAAACTATTGTTAAGACCTCACTTTATTAATAAATCATTCAAATCCCATGTTGTGGTTATTTTTATTGTATTTTATCATTTCTCTTTTATTAAAATGCATTTGCATATTAAGGAATGAAGTGGAATCTAACACTTTTGGGAAAGATTTGTCTCCCTCTTATGGCCATATGACTATTCCTTAAAATATAATGCACTTTTCTCACCACAAAGGGGCAGTGTGCACCAATATTTAGCAAAACAATTTCATTCTCTTTTCTGTTTTTCACAATAGTTCCACTCATTTGTAAAATAAAACACATATCCATAATGTAATAAATCGGTAAAGGTTGATATGTATTAGTAGTAACGTTACTGTACATCTTTATCTAGGATTAAGGTTGCTTATACACTACTTTTATTAATTATAATGTACATAGATCGTCATATAAAACTAATAACTTTGGTTATCCTGCATATAAATAGTGTATTATAGATCATAGACACATGTTTTTGTTATTGAACTGCAGAGGGAGTTTAGACGCTAATTGCATACCTGATCAGTGGTTCATACGAATATTCTTGTGTATCTTCATCGAACGGTTTTAAAAACCGTTGTCTTAAAGTAAAATAACATCAGATGGTCGTCAAACAATACTAAATGTAAATGGAAGACCTATAAAAAATTAAGCCGTCGTCTATGACTGAAATAATTGCGCGGACGGCAAATATTAAAAACTCTACTACGAGAAAGGTTTGCCTCATTAATATTAATTACGTACGAGACGTTTTTCCAGTAGACTTACAGCTGATTGGTTGGATGAGTGGCGTTGATAAAGGCTGATTAGACGGTTTTGTTTGAAGCGCTTCACTATTAATGGTTATTAAAAAGTTATATTCAATAATATGCTGAAATGAATCTGCATCATTATGGTGAAAGGAATAAAAAATTTTAACAGAATAAAATCATAATTCATTAACGTTACGTGAAGTTCCTCGCAAATGGCGCCATTTTCGCGGTATTTTTTTCTGTGACTGTTGAACGGTTCTGCTAACTCTTATAAACAGTTGGTTTGTGATTATTAATGAAGTTACACGACTGAAGCTATTGGCCATAGTAGGATTCGCAAGAGGAGGGGAGAAATATCCAAAACTTGCGCGAGGGGGGAGTGTCTCCTACCAATACACACACTCAGACGCACACGCATACAAACACACACCGAGGCACCACGCGACTCCGGTTCAAACAAACCAGCGCGAGCCTCTGCAAACAGAAGACACAACGTTTTCACGCTCTCCCCGGTTATTTCACAAGTATTTTTGAACCTGAAAACCTGTCTGCGTCAGACTGCTGAGTTTAAGCAGGTAAGTATGTTTCTAGTATGTAAATGAGCACCGCATATCTTTTAAATATGCATGAATATGTATAAGAGTGCGCTTTTGTAAACGATGCTCTCCACTGTTTGGAAAGCGGAGACAGTTTCCATAGATACAGTCAATTCTTGAACGCTTGAGTGATTGACTTTTGGCAGTGATAGTGTTGGTTTTGTTTCTTGTTATCTAAATAATAATCGTGTTATCTGGACACTTTATGCAATTATTAGACTAAAGTCTTGCAATTAAACCAATATAGTTTATTTAGGTACTATTTGTGATCCTTTTAAACAAGAAAGTGACCAAAAACATGTAGGTTTTAATTTTAATAGATGTTATTACCTTTTTTTAACAAATAGCGTTGCAAGACTGTGCTATTCTTTGAAATTCCTTTAAATGCAATGTAAAATACTATGGTGTCAATATGACAGTCATTCAATAACATGGTGTGTATTTAGGTGTCATCGTTTTAGCATTTGATTTCCTCAATGTTATTCAAACATGACTATTTTGTTAGTGTATTATATATTTTTAAGCTGTGTTTTAATTATTTTCACCTAATGTTCTCACTTTATTTAAAGTGTTTGTCTCACTTAGATTTGCTTAGTCATAATCCATCTTTTATGCTTTCTTTCTACATGTAACTCAAAAGAAATAATAATAAAAAATGTTTCTAAATGGTTTGAGGACTTGTATTTTTCACAGAATGAAGCGGAAAGCTTTCAGCTCTTTTCCTCCTAGCTATTTCAGTTCAAAAAAACATTTTAGCTCCTCTTTCTCTTCAGAGGGCTTTTTGTGTCCTCTTTCTTTCCAAACAATTGTCTCTGTTGAGTCGCATTTTCTTTTTTTTTTTTTTTCTGCCGTCTTGAAAGTGCAGGGAACTCTATTGTTAGACACAGAAATCGTGACAGAATGGTTACCATGGCTTTGTGTAAGATCTTGTCGCTAACACACAGGAGAGTGGGACATACCGCCGTCAGCTGCACATCTGATTGTGGGTTTTGATAATAAGCCGCTGTCAATGCTCGCATCTCCCTTTATCTTGTATCTCCTACCTTTTTTTCCGCAGGTGTATTGTGTTCGCTGATGTATTGTGATTGAGGGGAAGCATGCAGATTCAGAATCCCAGCAGCGAAGCCATACGGTGGACCAGCCACTGAAGACGGTCCTTAAACTATCCCAAAGACTTGCACAAGACATCCAAAAGTGGAATCCCTTTAAACCAAACACCTACGGACAAGTGTGGGTGTGTAAGAAACAAAACAGACAGTGTGTGTGTGAGAGTGTGTGTGTTTTGCCATGGCCTTCACACTTTCGGAAATCATGGCAGCCCGACGACAGCAGCAACAGTCTCAGAGAGGAGGACGAGGAGTGGTAGAGGTGGACGAATACAGCGCCAACCCGACTCAAGCCTTCACTTTCTACAATATCAACCAGGGCCGTTTCCAGCCACCCCATGTCCACATGTAAGAAACTGACATTTTATGTGCATCACTGTTGTCGACTAGTCAGTTAGTAAAGTTTTTTTTCTTAAATGACATTTGCATGGGGACAGCATGCTTTGATATAGTGGACTGTTTGCATGTTAAAGCACTTTTTGGGGGTCTTCTTTTCCTTGGGTCGTCTTTAAGCACAGCCATAAACATGTTTCCTTCTGGAGAAAGTCTTATTTGTTTTATTTCAGCTAGAATAAAACAATTCTTCGTTTTTTAAAACCATTTTAAAGTCAATATTATTAGCTCCCTTAAACAATATTTTTATTGCGATTGTCTACAGAACAAGCCATCGTTATACAATGACTTGCCTAATTACCTTAACTTGCCTTGAAATTGGGGAAACAGGGGGGCTAATAATTCTGACTTTAACTGTAGATGTGCATGTTTGGCTGTTTTTTATGCATCTTACGCCATGAGCATTGCATTTTATCAGAGGTGTGAACCTACACTAATCTCACTCTTCGGTTCGGTTCAATTATGATTATCATGCCATTGATTCGGATCAATTCGATATCTTCACGGTGCATTGACGATGCTTTCCATAAAAATAATATATTTTATTTAGCAACACAAGAAGCCATGTATTGAAATTCATAAATATATTTACAGTTGAAGTCAGAATTATTAAACCTCCTGAATTATTAGCCCCCCTGTTTATTTTTCCCCCAATTTCTGTTTAATGGAGAGATGTTTTTAGCACATTTCTAAACATACTAGTTTTAATAACTCATCTCTAATTACTGATTTATTTTATCTTTGCCATGATGACAGCAAATAATATTTGACTACATATTTTTCAAGACACTTCTATACAGCTTAAAGTGACATTTAAAGGCTTAACTAGGTTAATTAGGTTAACTAGGCAGGTTAGGGTAATTAGGCAAGTTATTGTATAAAGATTGTTTGTTCTGATGACTGTTGAAAAAAATATAGCTTAAAGGGCTAATAATTTTGACCTTAAACTGGTTTAAAAAAATTAAAAACTGCTTTTATTTTGCAGAAATAAAACAAATAAGACTTTCTCCAGAAGAAAAAATATTATCAGACATACTCTGAAAATTTCCTTGCTCTGTTAAGCATCATTTGGAAAATGTTTAAAAATTCAAAAGGGGTTTAATAATTCTGATTTCACCTGTATAAAATAATTGTAATACAATTCTGTCCTTTAATGCAAGCAGTCAGATAAACGAACTGTACCTGCTCAAAGCAAATATTATTTTTGAATGTATCAAACTAAACTAAAGTAAATACACAGAACAGCATGAGGAACAGCATTATATAGCAAATAAACAAATATAAATATTATCCCGCTTGCTTTTTGAACGTTGTTGAGCAAGTTCTTAAACGCCTATGATTGATCACACGCTTAACAGAAAAGGCTGCGATTGGCTCTAACGGTCAGCTGTTCAGCAAAAGAACCTTTAAGAAACAATTAATTTTGATGCCCCTAATTTTTAAGTTACCAACCAGTAATTGCGAAATGCATCCAATTGGTTTGGGCTTAACTTGAGATTATTAATTATTCAGGGCTTTCTCAGTTGACTAATTAACTATGGAAACTAGGGCTGCACGATATATCTGCAATAGTCACATCGCAGGATTAGTTTATTTATCAAAGATTAAATGTAAAGAGGCAGCATGTCAAAGTTGGCGGTCATTCCGCTGTGGCAACACCGGATTAATAAAGGAAATAAGCCGAAAAGAAAATGAATGAATGAATAAAAGTAAAGATATTATTATTTTTTAAGCATTAATATTATAATTACAATTCTTTATACAATAATACAATGATTTTATGTTTGATTGTTGAATTTTTTTGTATCTGAATATGGTTAAACTCTTTAGAAAACCATAAAGCACTTTTTTTTTTTTTCACTTTTATAGTTGCTCTGCCATATTTGTATATGCTTGCAATTTATTACGATTTATGCAAATGCACTGCATAGAAAAAGTCTTGATCGTCCCAATCAATCTAAATTAATGTTATCTTTCCAAATAGAGCTATTCAATTCATCTGGTGAAATTATATAAGTATTGCTATATATATATATATATATATATATATATATATATATATATATATATATATATATATATATATATATATCGTGCAGCTCTAATGGAAACAACTCATTTAAGGGATAGTTCACCCAAAAATACAAATTCTGTCATCATTTACTCATCCTTTACAGTCGTTTCAAGCTTTTAGGGGTTGCTTTCTTCTGTTAAACACAAAAGAAGATATTTAAAAAAATGTTTGAAACCTGTAACCACTGACTTCCAATGTGTTTTTCATACTATGGGAGTTAATAGTTACAAGTTTTCAGCTTTCTTCGAAATATCCTCCTTTGTGTTAAAAAGAAGAAAGAAACTCATAAAGGTTTGAATCCACTTGAGGAAGAGTAAACAGTGAGTAAATGTGCATTTTTGGGTGAACTATCCCTTTAATTGCTTTTGAAAATATTATTTTGCAGGTGCATTCATATCTGTTTTATATTATTCCATATTTGACTGTTTCTCTTTTGTCTATCTTGTTATTTGTTTTATGGCAATTTACAAAGGAAAACAGGTCACAACTATATATTTGCAAATGTGCACGTGTGTATGCATTTCGATTAACGTGTACCTGTGTGTGTTGTCAGTAGTCTGTGTGGTCGACCCAGTAGGAGATGCACTAAAGTGGGCCATTCTTATTCAAAACTCTGCCATGTTCCTAAGAGACCCGTTTCTGCCAATGCAATGTTTAAGCTGTGAGAAAACCATATGTATTACATTATATATTCCCACACCTTTTTCTCTCCCTCTCTGTCTTTCCAAAGGGTAGATCCTATAGCCCATGACACCCCCAAGCCCCCGGGCTACACGCGGTTTGTCTGCATCTCCGACACACACTCGCGCACTGACACTATTCAGATGCCGTACGGTGACGTCTTACTGCACGCTGGAGACTTCACAGAGCTCGGCCTGCCCAGTGAAGTCAAGAAGTTTAACGACTGGCTCGGTGAGATGAGTTTTTTTTTCATTCTCTTGCTTAATCGCATTTTATCGTACTGTATGTGTAATCACTGAATCTCCAGCAGCGTCCTTTGACTAAATTAGCATACATTTCTGCATTGATTTAGTAGATTTAAATGTGATAATATGTGTTAGAGCTGAGAATTACAGTCTTTTTCTTAGCAGAAAAGCATCATCAGATTAGCAAATAGATTTTTTTTATATAAATGAACAATGCTAAAGACTTAAAGCCTAGACTTCATGTACTTTGAAGGTATACAGTTGTCACTCTTTAGTGAAGTCCAAGGTTTATTGTACATTTGCTGAGCTGTTTAGCATCAGCTAGATACATGTATTGTACATGATATTGTTTAGAAACTTGCACAATTCACAAACTTAGCTTGACCTACCCAAAATCAGTACACCAAAAAAAAAAAAAGATTTCTGACTATTTGACTATGGAAACAACTAATTTAAGAGATTGTTCACCCAAAAATACAAATTTACTCATCCTTTATCATTTTTACTACAAGCCTTGGAGTTAATTTCTTCTGTTAAACACGATAGATATTTTGAAAAATGTTGCAAACCATTGACTTCCAAAGTGTTTTTTCTACTTTGGGAGTCAATGGCTACAGGTTTTCAGCTTTCTTTAAAACATCCTCCTTTGTGTTCAACAAAAGAAAGAACAAAATAAAGGTTTGGTTATTTTTAGGTGAGCTACTGTACCTTTAATTGCTTCTGAAACATTATTTTGCATGTACATTCATATGCGTTTTATAATATTCCATATTTCACGTTCTCTTTCTTTTGTCTGTCTTTTTATTTGTTTCATGGCACCGTGTGGAGTACACTGAAAAAAATTATTTCTGCAAATTTGTTGCAAACAATTTATATGGGTTAAATTTAAAAACAAACTAATTAAATTTAGTAATGTTCAACTTAATTTGTTAATAAATTGTTTACAACCACTTACCTTTAAAAATGAATAAATCCAAGGAATAATCTGAATCATTTTTTCAATACTTAAAGAGTAAGAAATTGAAATTATTCACTTTAAATTGCAATTAAGAAATTGTTGTAATGCAATTGTTTTGTTATTGTTTATTATTATTATTATTATTATTATTATTATTATTATTATTATTATTATTATTATTATTATTATTATTATTATTATTATTATTATTTAGGTAGAGGCTGAAAGTCTTTTGGGCTTTTGCCTCTTCCTGCACATTATTTATCTTAT
Source organism: Danio aesculapii (assembly GCF_903798145.1). Classification (NCBI taxonomy): domain Eukaryota; kingdom Metazoa; phylum Chordata; class Actinopteri; order Cypriniformes; family Danionidae; genus Danio; species Danio aesculapii. The sequence goes on from NC_079438.1 coordinate 50,537,705, forward strand.
TTTTTATCCAAATATTTTATATGTATAGTTGTATAATATAATATATGTATAGTTTTATTCCACTATTTGGTATTCATGCACAAATAAAGAAATAAAGATAAAGAAATAAATATGAAAATAATTCATATGTAGTCATTCAAGTGTTTGAAATACACAAATGAAAATAAACTAATGAAGCATAGATTAAAACAATAAAACAAAGGTAAAAAATTAAATACATTTTCTATGAATTCTAACAGTATTGAGTATTTAGCAGTGTAACAAACAAATGTCAAGTTACACTGTATAGTCTTAATTTTATTCATAATAAACACAATTAACCTTTGCTAAAAGTGGCAAACTTCATAATTTCTTGTCCCCAAGTGGTTTAATTCACCTAAACTCTGTCAGAATTCTTCAAATCCATATAAAAAATCATTCACATTATTGGGTTAGAGTTAAACCTTGCAATGACGCAGCCCTACCGCCAACTATTCTTGCATAGGTTTTACACAGCAGATGCCCTTCCAGCCGCAACAGAGTATTGGGAAACTGTATACATAAATTTATTAATGAATTTATTATTTAAAATCTCAGCGTACAAAAAAGCAATATATATACTGTATATATCTTGAACAAATCAGAAATCCTAAAAACATGTTTTTGAAGTAACAGTGTTTGAAAAAATTCTTTCTGAATTTGCATGCAAATTTAAATCCTTAAATCCTTTTATCACAAGGAGATTATGAAGGTTTACGTTTTTTATCTCAGACTATCCAGTGGCATGTAGAGGTCATAGCCATGATGTCTTGCATTTTTTTATGCATTACTCCCATGTACACATGTGCATGTCCAAAAAAGATGAGAAAGGTTCAGCAATAAAAGGAATCAGAAAGATGAGTGGCGTAGCTTCAGGAGAGGGAATGTAAAACATGATATCTGGATGGATGGGTGGATGGATGGAGGTTAGTCAGCGGGGCGCAGGAGACACCAGTCAGATTAAGATTCCCGCTCGTGTGTCTCATCTTTTTCCCTGCTATTGATTCTCTGCTGTCCTGCCTCGCTCTTTTTCTTTCTGGCACGCCGTCCCTGTGCCAAAAAGGAAGTTCTTGCATTTGTTCTCGCGTTTGTCTCTGTATAAATATTTATAACGTGGTTCTTTTTCTCATCTCTGGATCTTTGCTTCTGCGCATCTGAGAGAACTCGCTGCACACATGCTTCCTTTCTTTATCCAGCAACAATCCTCAGAGATATGATTTACTTTTTACCTCACAATACTTTAAAGTGTGTGCAAATACACACGCACACACGCACGCACAGTCACACATGTACTTCCTCATATGGTGATGCTCTTAACGCTAACCTAGTCTCAGGGCCTTTTTCCTTGTCAGTTATATATATTTTTCTCTCTTGCCTCCGCACACTGATGTTTTCGAGAACTGTTTCCTCTTATTTTGACTGGGATCTTGGGGACTGCTTAAACTTGTCAGTTTTAATATTTTAGCCATTTTGGGTTCTTCAGTAATAGAGTATAACCTGTGACCTCAAAGTATGGTAACTAACAATACAGCAGAAAAAAGCATGCATTTTAGAGGATGACATCTGAACTTAAAGGTCCCGTGAAATTAAAATAAATGTTTTTTAGATGTTAGTATCAGTATTGTTAGTTTTTAAGATATCTATTAGCTAGTGCGCTCCAAAACGGTGACAAAATTCATGTTTAGAAGATATAAAACTGATATAAACATGTAAAGCTTGTAGTTTGTCACTTCCGCCTAAATGGATCAATGGTTTTATTCACGTTAACTCATACTTCAGTTTCCCATCAAATCATGCCCAATCAAATTCTCTTTAGTATCTGACATCTAGTGTCCCGCCTCTTTCAAGACTCTTCTCATTTGCTTTTCATTTGACACACTTGAGTTCAACCACTCTCACTGGCAGAGCTATTAGCTGATTTTAAAAAGGGGAGGGGCTGCATTATGTCCCACCCTCTGTTCACGTTCACTATCAAACCCTGAAGAGAGCTCAGACCTCCCGTCCTTGGAGCAGAATCGAGGTTTGACTCAAGCTCCAAGTATGAGTCCTCACCCTTTTAAAACATTTTGAAAAAACAGAGGAGGAGACGGGCAGGTGGAGGGATGCCGGAACAAAAGTCGACCGCTACTTATAAACACAAATGATGATTGACCAACCCACCTGACTGATCAGGCTTCTCCCAAACTTACATTAGAAACTTCATTTTCATCAAACATGGAATAAAACTTCGTCAAACATATTTCAATGCACTTATTTTATAGATTTATGCAATTGCGCAGTGAAATAGACTTGCGTTCCACAGTTGTTACTGTATTGTAGAATGATAGATTGATAGATTGTTTTTAGAAAGTGAAATACGCATGCATTTATAAATATATAAATATAAATCTTTTATAGGATTGAAATGTCTTTTTCCCTTTAAGTCTATTTTGTGTGTCTTTGCTGAAAAAAAACATTAATGCATAAAGCGTATAGACATTTAACTGCTAGTATTGTCTATATAGTGTTTTTAACCATTTGACAATAGATTGTAACTACTTAAATATCCATTCTTGTGTTAAATGCCATTTAGTATACTTTTACATGCAGTATTTAGTATTTTTTTTATATTACATATTTTTAATTAAATCTGTAAAAAGATTTTTTGTCTTTAAATGACAAAAAATGCTAATTTTCACCCATGAACACTGAAAAATCATTACTGAGTTGTTTCATTGGCAGATTTGCCTTCCTAACAAGTTAATTTGAACTAGACAGAGGAAACCGTTTGGAAGTACAGATGTTCATGAATTAACAGTGCTAATGTATGAATGTGTAGCAGAAGTGTGGGATCGCAGTTTAAGCTGTCGTTCTTAGCAAATCTGCATCTTTGTGTGTTCACTGGTCTTGAATGATTTGTATTCACTTGCTCAGCAACTGCACTAGTGCGAGAAACAAGTGTTTGTATCTTAAAACCTTCAGGCTTACAGCGACTGTGGAACATATAAGATACAAGAAATGATCCTCAAAAAAGACCTGCAGAAAATAAAAAGATCTCACATGATTTCCAAATAATCAAAAGTGATACTACAACCTTGCTGGAGATCATGGGTAGAGGCTGAAATGCGCTGGACAGTTTTGCTGAAGAATAAAATCTAATAGTTTTAGTAGGTTTTTGAAATAGTAGTCCACTTCAATTTGAGATTGTTTGAAATCTCTACAGTTGTTTTCTTGGAGATAAGATATATGGCCATATGGTGCTATATTAAAATGGCATCATTTTTATAGGGTATTCTAAAAAAAATAAATCAACATGCTGAAAGGCACAATTTGTAAGATTCTTTAAAAAAATCTAGAAACCACTAGAACAGGGATGATCAAACTTGGTCCTGGAGGCCCAGTGTCCTGCAGAGTTTTGCTCCAACACTTACCAATCCCACCTGAACATGCTAATCAGTGTCTTCAGGATAACTAGAAAGCTATAGGCAGGTGTGTTTGATTAGGGTTGAAGCTAAATTTTCAGGACCAAGTTTGCCCATCCCTGCACTAGTACAACTTTATCCAGGGGTATGTGTTTTGGGTCGCTTGTTAACACTGTCATATCCTGTTATCCTTTGATATTGGGTTTACATTCACAGAAATTTTACATCCTGAAGAAAATGTGGGCTTAATAATTGTAGCATCCAGCAAGCCACTCATTATTAATAACTAATTTGCTGCCGATTATGTTGCCAAAAACAACTTTATGTATCAGAAATGTCCCAAAAAGATTTAGAAAACAAAAGGATTACTTTCAAGGTTGATGGAGATCAAGACAGACTTGGACTAAGAGAAACTCTGATCCTTCATGTGTTTTATTAGACCAGTGATCAACAGTTTAGATGCCTTTATTTGATAATCTGATATCTAACATACAAAAATTTGCATGCAAAAAGTGTACATTCAGCACACTAAGATGTTGTTTCACATAAAACAACTTGTTTAACGTGACAAATAAACTGACCTGTTTGAGTAGGATGTAAAATTTGCATAAAAGAATGTGTATTTAAATGATCAAATCTGAATGTCTTTTAAAGCTTAAATTCCATGTTAAATCAAAATTGACAAAGTTTATTTTTCTAGTGCACATTCTTATTCTTTAGGTGAACAATTAATCTGTGCAAGTTAATCCACTAGTTAATTATTTTTTTCGTTTTGGTAATCTTCAATCAAAATCTGACCATTTGGTTACACGTTTGGGGTGGCGTTCCTATTCTGTTGATGTCACTTTGATGACTTCAGCCACAACAGTTTTAACCACGCCCCCTTACTGTTAGTTTTGAAAACAGCCCCGCCCCCTACTCAATATTCTGTTAAGGTTGGAAGTACATCAACATACTGAAATAGACATTATAGCAACTTGCGGATCATTAAATCCATTACGTCATCCGTGAATATGATTTCTGCCTAATCTAATTTGATTTATTTCCACGGGTTTGTGAATACGACAGCATCCTCGATTACATGGATTGCTGGTGATCGTGACAGATTTAATGCATTGTTAATGGCCAAACACTTCCAATGTGTGTCTGAAATGTAGCATCTGACCATAATCATGAGATTCTTCTTCTAAATTGCTAAAAAAAAAGTAAACACAATCATTTATTAATAGTGACTACGTTTACATGGACATCAGTAATCAAACTATTTGCCTTAATTTGAGTAAGGCAATAATATGATTAAAGTGTTTACATGAGTTGCTTTTTGAATGTTCCTTTCATGATCCAATTTTACATGTTGTAGCACATAATTCGCTTAACATCGAGTCATCGCACAATCCACGTTTCCTCTGGAGTTTCATGTACTTTCGGGTGTTTCATTATCAATTTGTCGAGTTTAACTGCAGTTTGGCACTTTCACTTTCATTAAGGAACATTTCATTCATGCTCCCCATGACAAACAAGATATTGGATGCAAGTATGAACAGCTGGAAGAGTGTTGTTTTAATGGAATCTGATACCGCACAGCGTATGGGAGGAAAAAATAACTATGCATTTTGCGATGCAGGTGTCTGTGGTCCTTCACTGTCTCGGTATGTGCAGAGAATAGTGTCAAACAGCTGTGTGTATGGACTATCCTGTCGCAAAATGCGGTGAAAATCCTACACAACGGTAATAGTTTGCGGTGTTTACATGTCTGTACTGCACTTCAATAATGCGACTAAAATCAGCATACTCCACATTTCTTAATTCGATTTCTGTTTAGTTCGATTATGACTTTAATCAGATTAAATTAATCAAAAATCGCTGTTTACATGGTAGACTGTTAATCAGAGTATTGACTTAATCATATTCAAATCACATTATTGGTGTCCATGTAAACGTACTTACTGTTCTATATTAGTCTTAAATTCTGACAATGTAAATGATTGAGCTGATCGATGTGAACCAACTTTACAATCACAAACTGAGCCAGACATTTCGCAGTTGTAAGTTTTTGTTTTGTAACTCTCTCAAAACACCCCGTGTCTCGATGGTATGTAATATTTTAAATGTGACATAAACTTGCAGACTGTACTAACTGATTGATTGATGTGTTTTGGGCAGGTCGGCAGAATCTGTTGTTTGTCAGATTGAATAAATCCCTTCTCTGGGAGACTGTGAGCTGTTTAATTTTGGAGATTTTTCACACTAAAGGAAAAGCAAAACATTATTAAGGCCTCTTTTGAACAATTTGTCCTTAGGTGAGGCTGAATTTTAAGCATGAGCCATTGTTTCTCAGTGTGCTTTTTCAGTTTGGAAGTCATTATGTGCAGACCTGGGTTGATGTAGATAATACACTTTCTTTCTCTCAGGTCAGGAAAGGTTTGGTAGTTTCCCAGTCTTGTTCTGTCCTGTCCACATTATGAATAATAGATTAGCCCAATGGTGATGTGACAGCTGCGTGGGCTGTGTGAGATGAGTGTGTGAGGTGGAAGATTCTTGGGAGAAAAGTTTACACCTTTCTCACTCCCTTTTCTTTTCCCTCTCTCTCCTCTCAACTTTGGAGTTTTCCCTCCATTCTCTCCCTCTCTGGTCTGTATCTGGAGAGAAAACCGTCATGAAACTTTAATGCGCTCTCCCTTTTTCTTCCTTCAAGCTCTACAGCTCTCTTTTTTGCCTTTTTTCCACCCTGCCATGGGTTTACTCTGCTGAAGGTTTAGCTGTGGATTATTAACGAGGAAGCTTGACACTCCTTTACGGATTTTCAGCTAAAGTGTAAAACACAATCTCAGACATAGATGAAATCGTTGTTTGGTTTTGTGGGCGAGTGATTTGTGTCTGTGGGTCTATGTAGATGGCATGTAATTTGTTTTGTACTATAACGTTCTTATTTTCTTTTAATCACTTTGTTTCATTGCTGTTTATTTATTTAATTTATTATTATCCCAGCCACACATACAGACAGTGAAACATAGACCTCAGGTACCTAGGATAAAATACAAGCTCTGCTTATCCTTGGTTAATTCTTTTTAACTATTGTATACATACACATATATGTAAATATATATACCAGGGGTGCTCCGATCAGGATTTTTGCAGCCGATACCAATTCCTTGTATATACCGAGTACCAATTCCTTGTCATGATGATCGGCCGATACCAAGTACTGATTCTGATGCTTTAATCTTTATAATGCATAAAGCGAATTTTCCCTCCAAGTATGATAAAGTGGGGATCTTTCCTTACCTAAGAGAATAAATTAAAGATGTTGCATATAATTTCTTAAGCATGTCTCTTAACCATTGTGTGTGACATGCAATGGTCAGAAGCAGCTTCACAGAAAATAATGTAGATAAAACAGATACAAAAAATGGATAAGAAAATCACTAACAAAGCAATTTGGAAACAAATGATGGAAGAAGAATTCAACATGGCTCAATCAAGTTTGGAGTGCATATTTGATGCATAAGAAGTTAAAATGCACACCTATATATCCATTACTTCAAAGGAAATGGGTCTGTAAACTACTGTTTATTGCAATAAGTATATTACGATAAGTTATATTATTAAATATTCAAGTTAAAAAAAAATAATAATATATAATTATTATATAATATATATATTATTTGCCTAATATTTCCAGCCAGGTTTAAATGAACTTGCAATATTGTTGAAAACATAGAACTTTCAGTTCTGATATGTAAAAAGATTTCAGTTCTTGTATGTCCTCTGCTTGTAAACTCGTAAACAAACAAACAATTGGGTATTGGTTTGTGAGATCGGCCAGATAAGCTAGTATCGATCAAGTCATGAAATGTAATTATCGTCCGATACCTATCTGTGGCCGATCGATCGGAGCATCCCATATATACCTATACTAATATCCCCTTTACAACATATACAAACAAAAGGATCAAAATAATTTATTTTTATTAAATAATTTATTATAATTAATTATTTATTTATTTAATAAATATGCATTAAGATTATATAATGAAATAATAAAGATTAAATACATTAACATTAATACTGATAATTAATAATACTGATAAAGTCATTGTTTACCAGTGTGTGCTTATTTTTTATTTATTTCAAATGAGCCTAATTAAAATAGTATGCAAATAAAAGATAAAAGAACTATACATGTAACTCATAGTTCAGGTATTTTTAGTAAGATTAAAGCAAACCCACAATTTTTTTTTATGGACCAGAGAGCACACTATTCAAAAGAAGAATAGCACACTTAAGTAAATGGTAAGATATTTTTTAAAATGGTTTGTTTTTTCTCTTTGCTTTGTTTGGACCTATGTAGAGACATGGGTTTTCACACAGGTTCAATGTAATTTCCCACATTTTGTAAAATTTTTAATATTGATGGTTAGGTTTAAGGGTAGATTTTGGCTTAGTGTGCAGAAAATATAGCTAAGTATGATTTAAATCTGTGGCAAGTCCCCACAAAGACAGCTACAGTACAGTACAGTAAAAGCATGAATATATGTGTGAGAGACTGAAATCTCATGCATGGGCGGATGCTGTGCCTGCTATAATACTTTGTGTTTACATTTCACATGAAGAAACACAAAGAACACCTCCGCTGTTTGTGTGTTTGTGTATGTTTGGCTGGCAGACTCTGCACTTCACTTCTTCAAAGCATCACTGTTTTCCGTTGAGCCAGGATTATGGACTAAAAAGATCTAAAAAGAAGGAAGAAGGGTGAAGCGAAGGGTTGAAACAAGTTCGAAGGATACACTAAATAAATCAAATGTCACAAATATGCTTTTAAAGGGGTCATTTCATGAGAAGTTCAATCTTTTGAAAGAAACGCGTTTGAAAACATGAACTCGAACGATTTTTCAAAACTCAGTCCAAAAAAACATCTATTGAAACTAAGCTGACTTGTTCTTTGCTTCCTTAACTTTCTAACATAAGACAGATAAATGCACAGCCGCCCACTGCTGAGCTACATACTTTGAGTGGCTCAATTCAACACTAATTGTTTTGTGACTCTTTTGCTTGTGATCGAGGGTTGCATTATTGAAGTATGAAGCAGTTCAGACTATATTAGATAGGGCTGCATGATATTGGAAAAGTCTGATTTTGCGATTATTTTATTTTTCTGCGATTAAATATTACAATATAAATACAGTATTACAAGATAGTGGAATGTGGGGAGTCTAACAGTATTAATGTACAGAACTTGAATAATCACAATGCAAAAAAATCTATTTCTTTCTTTGTTTCCAGTCCAAATCTCTAAAAATTCTCAAATCAAATAAAAATATTGTTTTACTTTTACCTTCAGAAGAAATAGGGCAAAATTAAGAGTTTTCCTTAAAACAAGCAAAATTATCTGCCAGTGGGGCAAGTCAAATAATCTTGTTTTTGCTTTAAAATTTAGATATTTTTACTAGAAGCAAGAAAAAAAAAGTATGGAAACATTTTTTTTGCATTAATTGTGTAAATTCTGTATAAATACAGTAATTAAATACAATTCTGTATATCCTGGTCAATTATAATTCTGACTTAATGTTGCATGTCTTGCGATGTGACTATTGTGGATGCGCACATCGCGATATCGATGCTGAGACGATGTATTGTGCAGCCCTAATCAGTGACCTAAGCAATTTTCCCGTTTTATTTGTAGAGGTTGTTTATAAAGACATAGTCTTAAAAGGATAAATAAAAAAAACAGCCTGTTGATTCCTAAAAATGTATCAAAAGTGGGAAAAAATGTAATACTTGATTTGGGGTCAAACATTTTTAAAATGAGATTCCAGAAAAAAATTCTATGTAAAAATTGTGTATAATTTGAAGATGATTTTTATGATACAGCTTTAATTTTCATATACATTAAGATCTTGTGTCCTGTTTAATTTATAGTTTTTGAGTGTAAAATATTCACTATTATATATTTTTTGCTATTTATTATCAGGGTGTCTGCGGGGTATTAAAAAGTAAAAAGTATTAAAAGTTGATCTATTGATTATGAGAAACCTTAAAAGGCATTAAATAGTCCTTATTACATTTTTACGAGGTCTTAAATTTTGTTCAAGCATTGTCCAAAGTGTTTGACTCCAAAAAAGCATAAATATATTTATTTTGCTCCTAATAATAACAACTCATGTCATTCAAGCGTTAATTTATATACCCAAAAATTCTGTCACAATTAAATGTCTTAAATATGCAATTTCTACTCTAAACATTCTTAATATTAGGGTAAATCCTCATAATTTTACCAAAATGGTGTATTCATAAAAACAACTAATCAGCATCATCAAGCCCTTTTGATTGACTTAGATGGCATCTTGAGATATTATGATGCAAAGCACTGAATAAACTTCTACTGTACATTAACTTAAAAATATGTTTAATCAAGCACAGCTGGCTTTATTTGTGGATCAGTAGGATGTTTTATTAAAATAAATATTAAAAAAACCTTGATCGAGAAAAACTATAAACGTTTGAAAAGGAGATTTCTTCATATTTCTCTTGTAATAACATGAATTAGGCTTCTGTACTGATTGACCTGCAACATGACAGCCTTACATGTAGAATTATATGGAACCTTTTCCAAAATATGACACAATTATGTCATGCATTCTCTAAAATATGTGATTGACCATTTATATTTCACCATACACCCTGATTAAAGTTCATTTGTAATATGTGTTAAGTGCACAGTTGTCTTGTTGGCAGATACTTTCTCAGTCAGCCAACTTACAAGAAAGTGCACATATCACGTAGGTGGCAAACGTCTCGCAGAATGTCTGAGGCATCAAACACAGACACACACACACACAGAGCGCTCCGTAATCCTTTTGAATGAGCTCTGAATTTTGGAGGTTGGAGGATTTGCTCCATCAAAGTCCAAAGACCACCCACCAGAACAGAAATGACAATAGCACTCAAATCCGGACACTTCCTCTGGGCTTATGCACCTCAAAAGCCCAGAATCTAATGGTCCACAGCACATGCACACACATATGCCAGTGTTGCATGTTTATGAGTAAGACGTTTTGTATGGCAAGTGCCTGTGCACGTGTGTGTGTGTGTGTGTGTCTAAATTGTTGAACATGCTTTTCTGGCCACACATTTGTGTCTGCGTGAGCACGCACGGGCCTGCATTCATCCACTTTAATTGCTCTCTTTTTGAAGTGAAAAGAACAGAAGCTGTCTGTCAGATTCACAGTGAAATTTAAGCTATTGCCGCCTTGAAAGTGCTTTTGAAATCAAAGACAAAGGGCCCAAGAAGATAGAAACTAATAACAACAACTCATCCGTGTGTCCAGATTAGGCATTTTAGGCTGAAATCGGCATGCTTTTTTTTGGTGCGTGTGTGTGTTTTTGTTTCGTATTTTTTTTCCAATCCCCACTTCTTCTCATCACAAAAGCTTTGGGCTCGTCTTTTCCATCCTCCCTCTTGCTGGCGTTTTGTATTTGTGTGATTGATTGCTTCCAAAGCCTTTTTTTTTTGCTTTGTGTTTCTAAGAGAATGACTCCATTGTAAAATGGTGATTCTCTGTATAATTCTGCCTTTGAAGGAGTCTGGCCGTTTATGGAATCTATATGAGAGAGAGAGAGAGAAAGCGAGAGAAAAGAAAGGCTCAGAGATGAACATATGCACCGGGAGATTTTCACACTTTTGCAGTGCCTACACATGTATGTGAAACCGATGGTGCACAACATAAACACAATATGGAATACTTATCTTTTTTTGTTGGATGCGAGGATGCACGCTAACAAATGACTTTGTTGTGAGAATGTAGACAAACAGAAGGAGAAATGATGGGTTGTGATCCCGAAATCAAGGTTGTGGACAGTAGGAAAAAACAACAACAGCTAAATGAAATACAATGCAACTAAACATAAATAATGGTACGATATACAGGCTTAGCAACATAATTGTTTGTTTATTTAAATGTATTTGTGCCTTTTTGTCCGTTTATTTATGTATATTTATTTTTATGTGTTAATTTATTCACCTACTGGTTTATTTTAAAATGTGTGTTGTCTGTTTGTTTGTTTGTTTGTTCAAATTCGTCTATTTATTCATTCATTTTCTTTCAGCTTAGTCCCTTTATTTATCAGGGGTCACCACAGCAGAATGAACCGCCAACTTATCCAGCATATGTTTTACACAGTGGATGCCCTTCCAGCTGCAACCCAGTACTGAGAAACATCCACACACACTCATTCACACACATACACTACGGCCAATTTAGTTTAATGAATTCACCCCATTCACCTTCATTCATTCATTTTCCTTCGGCTTAATCCCTTTATTTATCGGGGGTCGCCACAATGGAATGAACCGTCAACTTATCCAGCATATGTTTTACACAGTGGATGCCCTTCGAGCTGCAACCCAGTACTGGGAAACATCAACACACACTCTTTCACACACATACACTATGGCCGATTTAGTTTATTCAATTCATTCATTCATTCATTCATTCATTCATTCATTCATTCATTCATTCTTCCATGGTCTATTTATTAATCTTATGTTTTTAACAATTTATTTATTTAATTATTTATTTATTTATGCATGTAAGCATATATCTTTTGAGGTATTTATTAATCTAATTTATTTTTAAAAAATATATTTGTTCACTTTTACATGCTTAACCCCTTTGAAAATAACTTCTCAGTCCTGAAGCAAGACCAGTTGAGAACCACTGATGTAAACAAAAATAATTATTATATATTCACAAAAAAAAAGCTTAAATGGAGGGATATTATGATAGTGACTAGATAGCTTACAAATGTTCCACTTTTTACATGGATATTTTCTAAACCGTAAACATTTAATATGCATGGAGAAATACTGCATATAGATATACAACAGAAGTAGAACCATGCACAGCATGTTTGAATACTAAGACCAATAACAATAAAGTATTTCAGAGAGCTGCATATTATAGAGGCTCTGTTGACATATGTCTGAGAAATTGATGTTGAATTACTGAGGATTTGACGTGCATTAGAAGACATGAACTCTCTGAAATCAAATCAGGCCACGATAAAGTGAACGTTTGAGCTGCGAAGTGTTTCTTTATTACGTGCATTACAAAAAAAACGTGTTGAGCTACCATGAAAGATTTCAGCGCTTTGCCTCTGGAAGGAGGTTTTAAATCTCCAAGACGTCTGTGCTGATTCTTGTGAAGCATCTGCCACACACATAAAACTCTCTCTCTCTCAGTTTTTTGTCCATGTCTTACTTTTACGATCATCTCCCAGAGATGGTAAAATTGTGCTTATGGCCGCAGATTTCAGAGTGCTGTGCATGTGTTAAGTGTCAGGCAAAATTGCTGTTAAGTCACACGTTTTGAGCATAAGCATGTGCGAGGCACTGTGTGTGTGTATGTGTGTGCATTTCTGTCATTTTTTTTTGTAGGTCCTCAAAACCAGCACCCCCCCCCAACATCCAACATCCTTCCCGCCCACAATTTAATTGCCGCTTTTCAGGGACGCGCTTGGCTGCATAATTGTCAAAACACAGGCTGACTGAACTCTCCGTCACACCTCAAACCTTACACTTTCTGACGCTTCTCATCTCTTTTATGACACTTTTCAAATAAAGGGAACATTTCCAGATGTTTGGCGTAATTTCGCCTTCAGATCCGCGGGGCGATTTGCAGAGAGGAGATTTGTGGGGACAGACTGTCTTTGTGTTTGTCAGGCGTGGACAGGTTCGCTCCCCAGCGCGGTGAACATTTTATAGCACCGTGAAAATACGGAGACGCCGATGGAATGAGAAGTAATAATATTTGCACTTTTAGGGATGTCAGAATTGTGAAGTGCTACATTATTTCATTATTCTGGAGAGGAGTACAAAAGAAGTTCTTTAAAGCACTGTAAAAGATGCAGGGTTGCACACAATTTATTCATGTTGTCCCACCACAAATCCATTAAGTTAACGTAACAAATTTAAGTTGATTCAACATAATAAAATTAAGTTTCCCCAAACAAATCTCTAGAATAGTTTTGTTTAAGCTCATTTTAAATAAGTACTGTGGTTTGAACAAGCAGCAAACATCATTATTTATTTATTTTTTTTGTTTAGATTAGATCAGTTTAGTTCAGCCAAAAATGAAACATTACTAAATCATTTACATTTTAGTGGTTCTAAAGACTTTTAGAGCATTTGTTTTAGGAACGCTGGAACCCAGTAGCCACTGACATCCATATATAGGAAAAAACTGAGTAAGTCAAAAGCTACTGGTTTCATTTTTTTAAAGTATCTTCTTTTGTGTTCAACAGAACAAAGAAACCCAAGCAGGTTTGGTACAAGGGAAGGTTGAGTAAGTTATGAAATAATTATTGTTTGTGGGTAAACTATCCCTTTAAGAGTCCTGCATTGATTTACAGTGATGAATTCTGCTAGCCAATAAAACACAAAACCCTTTTAAATTAACTTAATACCTTCAGGAGAATGGTATAGCCCACCTTGTTGGCAAGCCAACACAGCATCTGTGCCTGTAGAAACCAACACAGATTTCCAGGATTCATCCTCCTGTCATTTACAGTGCTACACATCCCCCTTCTCTGTATGTGTTCATCTATTCACTATTTTGGCTAATTATGGTTTCAAATGCCAATAGTGACTCTCAGTTTAACATCTTTGACTTGTTTTTAATCAGTTTGGAAGATTTCTGTCAGTTTTTTAAAAGCATTTTCGCTCATTTTCTCACAAATTTAGAGATTAAATTTAGATCAGGGAACCACAAAGCCTCAAGATGGCTGTAAAATATGACAAAACTTCACACTATTATGTCTCTTTAAAACCCATTTTAATTTGCTTTTAATCATTTGTTTCTTATACTTATTTGTTTTATTCTTGTTTCTGTAAAGCACTTTGACCTACCATTGTGTATGAAATGTGCTGTATGAATAAACTTGCCTTATTCACATTTATTGCCTTTATAATAAAAACTAATTATAATTAGAGAAGAAAATGCACATCTTTTTGCTCCTATTAGAATCGTTTTTTCATTTTAGTGACACCTCCATGTGGTTTCATCACATTTGACTATTCTTATAGTCCATTTTTGCTCCTTATGAGTTTAGAAAGCAAACCCACACATGATGTTGTGGCCAAATTCCCTAAAAAATCACCTGGCATGCATTAACAATACATCTGCATTCATACACAAATATCAAGGCTAAGACGATCCACATAAGCACACGTTTTATTCATTCACACTGTGTAAAATATGACAAAACAAGCATTTACAGATGAAAAATTATGAAATTGAACTAAATAAAGGCATTTTCTTTGTTGTTCTCTTTTTATTCTAGTTCTGCTTATTAATGCACAAATCTAATGCAGGATCTACTGGTTTAAGGTTGCAGGTTTGAACTGAACATAGAGTTGTTGAACCATTGTGTCTCTGTTCCCACAGTGATGATGACCAAATAGCACACTAAAATATTAGATATTTATAGGGAATTTTAACTATCTTCAAATCTAAAAATAAAGTCATGGTAATTGCTCCAGTGAATGCTGGTTTTGGTAGTTATTCACAGATCAGATGCATGCAGTGTTCTTATCTACTAACCACAATGTCTTATGAAAATATCAAAAGTGTAAGTGCTTATCATAGGAACATGTGCATGCAAGTTCAATTATAACTAAGATTATAACTAATGATACTCCTTGAATTCATTGTTCATTTATCATAACCCAAACTCTATCACAACAGCTGCTTTCTCTCTCCTCAGGCACTCTACCCTATGAGATAAAAATCGTTATCGCCGGCAACCACGAGCTGACGTTTGACCAGGAGTTTATGGCCGACCTGATAAAGCAGGATTTCTACTACTTTCCCTCGGCCTCCAAACTCAAACCGGAGAACTATGAAAACGTGCAGTCACTGCTCACCAACTGCATCTACCTGCAGGACTCTGATGTGACTGTCAGGGGCTTCCGCATCTATGGCTCACCCTGGTGAGTTTCGCGCTTTCTCAAGTCTTTCCGTCACCGTGTTTGCCACCATATGTTGTTGTGTTGTCCCTTCCCCCTCAAGTCTTTCGCATTTTCTTTTTTTTTTGCTTCTCTTTCTCTTGTTAACACTTCTTTTGCCAACCTTCCTTGTCCGACAGTTTACCTCTGTGCCAGTCTGAGTGAATAAAACGTGTGCTTGTGTGGATCGTCTTAGCCTTGAATTCTGTGTATGAACGCAGATGTATTGTTAATGCATGCCAGGTGATTTTTTTTTTTAGGGAATTTGGCCACAACATCATGTGTGGGTTTGCTTTCTAAACTCGTAAGGAGCAAAAATGGACTATAAGAATAGTCAAATGTGATGAAACCACATGGAGGTGTCACTAAAATGAAAAAACGATTCTTATAGGAGCAAAAAGATGTCTTTTATTACTAAAAATAAATATTATGTGCATTTTCTTCTCTATTAAGGCAATACATGTGAATAAGGCAAGTTTATTTATAAAGCACATTTCATACACAATGGTAGGTCAAAGTGCTTTACAGAAACAAGAATAAAAGAAATAAGTATAAGAAACAAATGATTAAAAGCTGATTAAAAAGGGTTTTAAAGAGACATAATAGTGTGATCTGTCAGACGTAGCACAAGGCTCATTCAGTAAAGGCACAGCTTAATAAAAAGTAGGGCCAGACAGAATCTGCGGACATTTTTTGCTCTTTATGCACAGAATTTTGTAAAAAATCAGCTGGTTTATGTGGAATAATTTTGGTAGTAGTAAAAACTTCATATATGAAATAAAGAATAATAGTTTTTTAACTTGTATTTAATGTTTACAATGCAAATCCAAATCTTTGATTGTTAAACAAAGCAAGTCTCTTATATAATAACTCTACCAAAAGACAGAAAACATTACTTTTCAAACTGTATTGTAAATAAATCATAAGAACAAATTTATATTTGTCAATAATATTACTGAAACTAATTTTAAAAAAAGATAAATATACATTTACACACGTAAATAAATAGACTCAATGATGGGCAAAAAATCTGCGGATTTCTGTGCATGCAGATTTCGTGTGGGCCTAATAATAAGTAATCAAAATGACATAATTTGCAATATTAATAATAATTCATAATGCTTCATTATAATAGTATTATACATTATTATTATTATTATTATTGTTATTATTATAAGTTTTCCAAATAATTTATTATAGCGTTATTTGTTACTGTTATAGGAATTATTACTATTTATTATTGCCTTGACATTTAAATGTCCAATAACTTGTAGTTTTTATTAATAGTTTCAATATGTTTTACTGTTATTTACTCATTGATTTAAACATTTCTGTTTGATTTGAAGTTTTAGTCATCATGTTGTGTTTATATATACAGTGCTCAACATATATGTGGAAACCCCTCACAAATTTCTCATTTAAATTAATATTTTTCAATAGGAAGCAAGGTTTACAATATTATATTTGTGCATATACATTATACTGAAGCCAAATATGGAGCTAATCTAACAAAATAACTTATGATAATGGTCCAAATCTAGTACACCCAAATTTAAATGTTAGGGAAAAATATTAAATGGAAAAACAGCAAAATTCAAAAGAAACAAAAAATTTTGCTGAAATTTTGCAGTTTGTAATCTTTTTTTTTCAATATTTTGCATGAATTTAAATGTATTATATTTCTCTTTCTGAAGATTTTCAGTGACTAAAATATTACTTTAGTAAATATGTTCATTTAATAAGTCTGTTTTGTTCAAATGCACCAAAATATATGACCTATATTTACTGAGAAATGGATAAAAACATTCATTTTCCAAATAAGGTGCACTCATTTATGTTGAGCACTGTATATTTTTTAATGTCTGTATATAGATTTTGCACATTTTTATTATTATTGTAGTTTAATTAAATAATAGTATTTATTTTCTCATTATTTACTGAAAAAAGCCCAAATAATTGAAGTTTGTGTGTGTGTGTGTGTGTGTGTGTGTGTGTGTGTGTGTGTGTGTGTGTGTGTGTGTGTGTGTGGCCAATCTAAGGTGTGTTTACTGACAGGCAGCTACTGCAAAATTCACTGTAAGCCCTTACAACATCAAAGTTGATAAGTGTTTATTTATGCGTGCATGCGGCTTGTCAAGCTGATGTGTTTACAACAGTCATGAACTCACGAGCTAGATTAAACCATCTAGCATTAATCCACTCTGTTATGTCCTGACAGAAATCCTCATCTCGTGCCAGCATGCTTGTGCATATGGGTGTTTACACCATGCGGATCTAATAAAAAGTAAGCACTGCTGAGATCTGGTAATAGCCTTTCGCCATAGGAGAAGATGGACAGAAAGCTTTCTCTCCGTCTTTTATCATCATCACTTTCCTTCTGACAGTTCGTCTAGTCCTACTTTCATTTCTCTCCTCCCAGAGTTAAAGATGCTGCACCACACTGGCAAAACTCTCATCTTTATGGTGATTTTGTGGCTACAATGGTGATGGCTGTCTGTGATCTGTGCAGCGCTGCATCACTCAGTGCACTCCTCCATCTCTATCACTTCATGTCTACTTTTTCTGCATCTTCATCTTCTGCTAACTTCACAAAGCCATCTATTAAGGCAGACAAATTAAGTGTCAAGGATGTTCCCAATGGTTGACAACTTCTTGGGCTGGTGATTACCATGATACCTCATTTTGGACAAATTCTAATATCCTACAGAGAGAAGTAAATGCCAAAATGGATGAAAAATAATCTGAAGTGTTCAATAGTACGTATTCTAAATCAGTATCTTATGTTTACATTACATTTAATCATTCAGCAGACACTTTTGCCCAAAGAGACTTACAATTGAGGAGAAATTCAGCGATTTAGTTAGAGGAGGCAATACACACAAAGTGCTATACAATTTAGTGTAGATTTGAATTTAAAATTTAGTGCTAGAGTAAGGAGGGGGAAGTGTTTTTTTTTTGGGAGGAGGAGGAGAGACAGAGAGTGTGTTTCTACGGGTGGTTTGTCAAACCCACTCACCTTTGTAATGCACACTTTATAAGTACACAATGTCTGTTTGTTTTTTAGAGAGAGAGACAGAACTTATGAGGTTAGTTTACCTAAAAATTTAAATTCAGTTTCACATTATAACATTATTGTTTATTAATTAATGAAAATAGGCTGATCATTGATCTTCCACCCATTTCAAATGTTATCACACAGTTGAATGGGCGTTATCAGTGGTGGTTATCAGCTGATAGCTGTGGGCCAATAGGGGCCTCCTGCACCTATTGGTAGGCTCAGAAGGCTTTTATCATCCATTCACGTGGTTAATCAGCTTTAGATCACATGCGGATGCTGCCGTATTCTCTGTAAACGAGAATTATTTATATTATTTATTAAATATCCAATTAATTGTATTTTATTAACGTCTACCTCTTCACCAACCATAAACCCAACCCTTACAGTAATGTAAAAACAGATCTGGATCTAAAGTCTTCTCTATTAGTATAGGTAGCTGATTAACCATGTGGATGGATGATAACAGCCTTCTGAACTTACCAGTAGCCGCAGAAGGCCCCTTCTGGCCCATACCGATCAGCTGATAACCACTGATAAAGCCCATTCAATCGAGTGATAACATTCGAAGCGGGTGGAAGATCAATGATTAGAAGATCACTTTGATTTAGTGGCTAATTCGTATGAATTCGTACGATCTAATTCGTACAATTTAGTAGGATTTGCTCTTCCCCCAATGATGGTTGGGTTAAGGGGTGGGGTTAGGTGCCACGCCTCCTTTTTAAAATCGTACAATTCGTATGAATTTGCCACTAAATTGACGAAACTTAAAATACTTACGTTTTCTCGTGAGATCAAGCTGGAAATAATGGCTTATTTCTCATTTTTAGATGATTTATCCCTTTAAGATACTGTTAGAAGGTAGCTGCCTATGTAGACAGAATATAGAAGGCTTTTTTAAACTGGATTTACACTCTCCTGCCTCTTTATTATTATCAACTGCTCATTAATGCAAAAATCTAATCAACCAATGACATGCCAGCAACTCTGTATTAAGTTTAAGGTGCTGAAGACGATCTGCTGAAGTTAAAACCAAGCATCAGAGTAGGGAAAAAAAGGTGATTTGAGTTCTTTTGACCGTGGCATAGTTTTAGATGCCAGATGGGTATTTTAGAAACTGCTGATGAGATTCTCATGCACAGCCATCTCTAGGGTTTACATTGAATGGTCATATGGCCTCCACGGTCACCAAATCTCATTCCAACAGAGCACCCTTGGGAACATCTTCATCTCTTCTTGCTCAAGTTTTCCCCCTTTATCTTCACTGTCAGAAAAATAGTGCAAATTTGGACCTTTAAATGATTTTTTTTTTCATGCAGATTTGAGTACATGTACTGAAAACCCACATTAGAAAGGAAATTATAATAAATGGGAACATCTGAGACTAGTCAAGCTCTTTTAATCAACTAGTCAGCTGTTGGACTCATCCCTATTGGTAATCTGCATGTTTTACGCACACATTCTCTCCTCCACCGGACTAAATGAGATCTTGGCATGCTGCATTCTTTCCTAAATCCTGACTATTTGTCATGCGGTGATTCTGGAATGAAAAGAACTGCATGGGGGAAACATGTGGTGTGTTTTTCTGTTCTGCTGACGCTAATGCAAGTTTACAAGTCATTTGTCATCCGCCGATCTGCAAATGCAGAGACGCGTGGTGTGTTTGTGCCTATTTGTGTGCGTGCGTGTGTGAGCCGGTGTGGGTGGATGAAGTATTAAGGATGGCTGTCCCTTTCAGAAGCGCGTGAAGCACAAACAATGTGTAGGACCCACAGCACATATCGCTCTGAGCTAGACACACACATATACACACACAGCTTAAACTTTCCCACATATACTGTGTATGCGCTCGTATGGACAGTTACTCACAGCCGCGGTGACAAGTCATGATGATGCTTGGTGAACACAAACACATCCTGTGTGCCCTGCGGGGGGGAGCGACAGTGGAAAGCTGCTAGTTTGATGTTTACGCACCGGCTGTAAAAGAGCAGGTAGAAGATAATTGAGAAAAGTGCATTTAAACTCTGGAGATTAAAATGAAGCTGCTTTTTATTAACAAATGAGGAGATTGTTTATGTGTGCATTGAGTAAAGTGACATTTCTGGCCTTTTTCTTTTTGATTTGGGTAGTTGGCATGATGTCAAGCAGTGGCAGCTTGCAGCATGACACGATGCATATTATTTTATAATATTAGTACAACATTTGTTGCAATGCATATTGTGCAGTAACACATAGAAATTGAGAAATGGCATTTAGCCATTGAGCAGAATCATTTTATTGTTATAAATGAGGCTCACAATATTTAATTAATCTAAGGAAGGCAATAGCACAAGGAGTTATAGCAGAGATGCCCAAAGTAGGGCCCGCGAGCCAAAGTTCGCCCATTGTAACCATTGATTTGGCCCACCATCCCATCTGAGAGGAAAGTGAGGATGATGGAGTGGGGTTTGGGTGAATGCCTTTAATACAGAGATTGCCATTTCTAATTTGACGGAAACTTTTTTGTTTGTTTTATTGCTGATCCATTAAAAAAAACAAACAAACAAACAACAATTCAGGGGGGCTAATAATTTTGACTTTAACTGTAAATTAAAAACTTCATTGTACAATGTAGAACATACTGTTTTAGTTAAAATAAGCAATGTTTTCTAGTCATTTTTAAACATTACTAAGTAAATTAGGAAATACCCATGGTAAATTGCCCTACCTATATTTACCGTCTATATACACCACCTTATCCACTATCCTTAATCAAGTTTGGTTTTTTGCCCTTCATAAGAAAAAGTTTGGGCACCCCTGAGTTATAGCAGTACCAAAAAATGCCCAGAATATTACAAGGATAGGAAACAAAACTAAATTCAGACTGGAAAGTTTTGAAACCGAATTATGCTCTGTAAAATTAATTTGTAACACTGCATGACTATACATAGGGAAAAAAATGTAAATTAGATTTCTTTAAGACTATGAAAGTAGGACTTGTTCCTGAGAGAAAAAAGTCTCATTTCATCTAGAGTTCCAACTAATATATATATATATATATATATATTGTTTAAACCATGTCACTAACCTGTGCTCAAATTTAAATAACAAGAATGTAGAAAAAGAATGATCTGGATATTTATTTTGGATTGCATGTGCATTGTGCATTATTTTTACATTCTGCTGTCCACTAGGCCATGGCATAGGCATAACTTTGCTGTTCACTCTCGCTTTTCTGCGTTTTAGACTAGATCATTAAAAGTGAGAGATTACATGTAAAGCGTTTTTGTCAGTCACATTCAGTCTGTCTTGCTCTGAGGGGCAGCAGGGGGCTTTTTACACTGATATACAGCACAGCGGGACATCTATAAGCAAAGACAGATGATCAGCATCAGTGTTCTTAAACACCTGGTTGCTAACATATATATGTAGCTTTGCACGACTACATGTGCCTGTTGTCATGCGAAATGTGTGAACCTAGAAGTTTTGCTATTGCACTAATGATGGACTAATGAGGATGCAAACTTCAAAAAACAATTGATTTGAGTTGGTATTTCAGTATGTAATTGAATGAATTGTATAAACGTTGTGTAATATATTAGGTAAGCTGGATGAAAACACTCTATTAAGACATAAAAATGTTTATTTAAGATCAGAAATCTAAACATTTATTGTTCACACTTTATTTTGATGGTCCATTTGTTGAATTTAAGTTAAATTGCATCTGCATGCCGACTTATTCTCATTAGATTATAAGTAGACTGTTAGGGTTAGGGTTAGTGTAAGTTGACATGTACTTGCAAAGTTTCTTATAGTCAGTTAAATGTCTGTTGAAGGAGCAGTATCAACAGATATTAAGCAGACAGTCTACTAATACTCAAATGGACCATCAAAATAAAGTTTCATTTATTTAGCTAATAAAATGGACGACTTTTAATAGTAGTATTATTAATAATTATGTAGTTTTTAAAGTGTCATTTTTGCATAATGCTAAATCAGTTATTATCTTTTCATACATAATCATTTTGTATAATACTAAATCAATTTCTTTTCACAATTTCCTTGACAAAGTAGAATCCAAGTAAGAGATTAATCTGAAGAAAAATAAATTGCTCTAAATTACAAATCTTGATATTCAAATAATATTAAAATTTAATATAATAAAAAATAAGAACGTTAAAGATTTCTAAATATCGATCATAATACCTATTCTTTGAATTTAAGCACACTACATATACAAATGTTGGATTGAACAAGTGTTTTAAATGAGATAAGATCCCTCACAGCCATCAAAAAGTTTATCCTGACAAAACTGCAAAGAGGAGGAGAAGGAGAAGAGGATGTGAAAAAAATGAGGGGATAAAGCATAAAGGAGCAAACAGAACCCCCCCGAACTAAAAGTGAAATAAAACTAGAAGAAATGTTCGCTATCCAGTGACTCCACGAGGAATAATTAATGCCAGAGATGCAAAAGACTCCGTAATTAGATTTTTTAATTATTGAGGATTTGCTTCTCCTCTGTAGTGGCCCAATTAAAGAAGCTCATCAAAACAAAAAAAGAAAAAGAAAAAGTAAAGTGAAAGATAGAGCGGATGTGCAATTGCTCTTGTGCTTTACCTGTGTTTGATGACTCCTCTTCACTGATGAAGGGACGCGGCACGAGGCGATAATGAACAACCCTTTATTTGGACGAAGCGGACGATTAAAAAAAGAAGAGAGGAGAAACTTAGTCTAATGATGGAGAGGTGCTGGTGGATATATATAAAACACCGCGTTTAACTGCTTGACCTTGTCTACGCATCTGTGTGAATTAATTAAAGTGGCGGCTGATGTGGAGAGTGATTTGAGAAGAGAGGAGAGATTAGTACAGTATCAGTTGTGTCTCCCATTGGGG
This sequence comes from Danio aesculapii, assembly GCF_903798145.1. Classification (NCBI taxonomy): domain Eukaryota; kingdom Metazoa; phylum Chordata; class Actinopteri; order Cypriniformes; family Danionidae; genus Danio; species Danio aesculapii. The sequence continues at coordinate 50,561,056 of NC_079438.1, forward strand.
AAAAGCAGCTCAGCGCTTCGGCTATGTAGGGCTGGCCACAGGAGGAGCTCCTCAATTAACATCAGAGGTGCCTGAGGGAGAGGGGCTGTCGGAGCGGCCTAGTCCTGTCATGTAGACCCCTCACGCGCACACTTTTGAGAGAGACACTGAGAACTTCTTCGACCTTGTCTGCATGGTTCCAGCTGCTTTGGAGGATCTTTGTTTTTGTTTAATTTTTTCTGGTCCTACGTTTTATTAAGATGCCTTAACTATATGTACTTACAGTGAAATGTGTAAATTGTATAAATACATGTTTTTACATTGCACTTATGATTGATTCAATACATGCATGCAATTAACTTCTGTAATTTAATCTTTAATTATACTGTTGACCATCACTTACACTTTAACCCACACTTAAATCTACCCATACCGCTAAATCTGTCCCTAACCCTACCCGAATCCTATCTCAAGAGCACCAGAAGTGTTCTGCAATCCATTATGAACACAGTAATTACATTGTATTTATTTTTGATGCAAGTGCATACTAGTTGAGGCCACTTAATATAAAGTGGGACCTTATTCTTAAAGGCCTTTTTGCTTTAGTCATGCTTTTGGCCTAGGTTTGCTATGTTATAAGTGTTATGGATTTTTAAGAGGCTGCTTGATAGAGAGGAAGTGTAAAAAGTGCCAATGATCTATTAGGGAAAAGGTCAAACTTTGTCAAATGGAAATTAGTCCTCTTGAACTTTCTGAACAGTGTTGCTAATGCAATTACTGAATAGTGCAATTACTGACAGTATTCACAGGGTCTTAAAATGTCTTAAATTAAAAAAACTAAATTTTAGGCCTTAAAAAGTCATAAATTCAGTGAAATATTCTTTTGTAGGTCTTAAATCATTTTAAATGGGTCTTAATTTTCCTTTGTTTATGTAAAGCTGACCAATCGATCCAGCACACGTCCAATCAACAGCAATACATCTCAATAAAACCTTTAGCAAAACTATATTCATAACTAATATTATAACAGTCTGCTGTGCATACATAGTTTTCAAAGAGTTTTTTTAAGTTGTGTTGAAAAAAATATATGTATAGAACTAGGGTCTGCTTGTTTTGACACATTATTTAAAGAAATTACTAATTAGAATTAGTGTTTTGATGGGGCGATAAAAAAAATCCTTAGTGTTTAGCCCTACAGTATATTAGACTGAAATTTCATTCTTTATAGTCTTAAAAAGGTCTTAAAAAGTCTTATAATTGACTCGAAGTTGGGTTTAGGTTTTAGGGACGCAGAATAAGATCATACTTTATAGCTACTAATGAACAGTTAATATCTTAATAATTGGTAGGTAATAAGCCAGTATTAATAGCGTGAAATGTGACCTAAACTAAGCTTTTGCCTAAATCTCTTATTAATTAATTAATTAATTAATTATTTATTTATTTATTTACAAGCAGAATTTGCCCATACAATTACAAAAACGTACTTTCATTTATTATCTTTACATTTTTTTAATTCATTAAACCATATTATTCTGATACAACACAAATTTATCTGCGAGAACCTCTGCATCAACATAATAATATTATTGTATTATTATGACATATTATGTACAATAATATGTCTTTCTTTCTTTTTTTCTTTCTTTCTTTTACATAAAAAGGAGGAGGGAGTTATGTTGCCTTTGCATTTTCTGCAAAAATATTTATCACACAACATTGTTAAATAATGTTATGTTCACCATATTTACCTTTTAATAAGTACTT